>NW_024065927.1:550531-740078 GCF_011947395.1 Colletotrichum karsti
CCCCCCCCCCCCCCCCCCCCCCCCCCCCCCCCCCCCCCCCCCCCCCCCCCCCCCCCCCCCCCCCCCCCCCCCCCCCCCCCCCCCCGCCCACTGACGACCGGTTTATATGGTGACGGCGTGATCCAGAAGCCGAGGGACACGGAACCATGGCACTCATACTCATGGATAGAGAGTACATTAATACTCCATTATGATTTTTACTGACCGTCCGTGCGGGTGTTCATAGGATAGTTGTGACTGAGTTGCTATTTACGGCAGTCGAATGAGGCTCATCGCACATCATCAACCAAGTTATTGCAAGTAATCGGTAAATGTCACTAGGAGGAGTGAAATGGGCCAAACAGGAACTCGCAGGCAGCGGGGTATTGCGTTGCATCTTGATCTCGATTAAATCAAAGTAGCTGAGCACCACTTTAGAGATGCTGATGAAGAGGCAACAAACAGTCTCTCAGAAATGGGGTGCTTTTTGATGTATTTTCAAGATCAGGAGATGATGCAGAGAGAGGGGTCTGCTGCTCATGTGAGAGGCAGATTACACGCCACACTGAGGAGAAGAGTCATGGATGCAGCTGGTGGTGGCCTGTCAGGTTGGCCAGGGATGGCAGATTAGAGCTTTTACCCCAGATCAGGATAGCTGGGGTAAAAGTCTCTTTGATTGATGAGATAGATGTAAGGCTTTCTCAGCTTCTTTCATAGGTTTTAAGGTGTTCACAACTACTCTTGAGTGTGAGGAGTTTGGGTGAGAGAGTCTTTGATGGGTGTGAATATGCGTGCACGTGATTCACCACCAGGGGGGCTATCTCATGATCTACCCAGCAAGTGTAGTGTAGTCAGCCATTGTGTGACTGGGTACCTGAACAGCATGAATGAGAATGTGGATGATGGACCTCACAGCCAGAGCAGAGCAGAGCTCCTGCATCAGCGGAGGTGGAGAGGCAGCAGCAGCAGCAGCAGCAAGTTGGATTGTGTGAGAGAAAAGTTGGGGAATGACAAGGGTGCAAAAGAATGGCAGGGCAGGGATCATCATCAAACCACTTGCTGCCGGCTGGCGCCATCAGCTGCATAGGCGGCAGGGTGCTACGGCAGGTACAAATAGGCCGAAGCATCCCACTCTTTCAGAAGGGGGTGGCACGGCTGATAGTGGTTGAGTCGCCTCTATTTTTTCAAAGACTATTCCCGTCCAGCTCTCCGTCTTGTACTTGGCCTGTTTGGTATTGGTACTGGTACTTGTTTGCCTCTACTCGGGAGCTTCTTCAACATTACGAAGTGCATCACACCACAGCTCCAGCACCACGACGAGTCATACATAAGGAAGACGCAAACTCTTCAGACGACAAATCATCTCTCAAATTATCGAGTCATCATTCAAGAGTCATTAGTTGTACTCACACAAACCTTTCGACGTCGTCACCTTATCTTGTTCACCCAACGGTCTCGGAGCACCGAAGACGCCGAGGTAGAAATACCTGCGATTGACGCCGCCAAGGTACCGTTCTACGCGCCTTTCCCGTGCCCGGCACTCACTGGAGTCCCGCCCCACTTCACGGACCGCAAATCGGCCCCCTCAGGCCCACCCCTGCAAACGCCCGGAACAACCAAATCCCGGAATTCCGGAGCGAACTGGTCTGTGCTTCTAACCGCGACACCCGACCCCACTCCGTTGCGTCTGGACTCGCCGGTTGGCCCTTCCTTACCGGACCTCACCTTACCTTACCTGACCTGCCCTTTCCGTTTGCAGACTGCGTCACGCTCCACCACCCCGTCCACGCTCTGCAAGACAACCCGAAGCTTCAACTTCCATCACGACTAGACAGTTTCAATCTGTAAACGACAACAAACCTGAGACTGAATCGAGATACTTGCTCAAGCAGTCAAGCTCCTCGATTACGCGCAACGTCAATTCCGGAGCTCTGGAATCCTCAGGGCCCGTCCAATTGCATCACCAATCGCCAAAGTCAATTGCGCCGCTTAGGAAGTGTCCACCTTCAACCCGCCCAATTCTCCAAACCGTGCCGGATTCTCGCGCGTGTTCATCATCCCTTTCTTCCACCTAGACCCGAACAAGACCAGCTTGAAGCTCTCTGCCTTGCTCTGTCGCGCCCTGCACGCCACGCTCCAGAGCTGCCCCGCCTGTTGCGTCTCCAACTTGTCGCGCGAAGCTTAAGGCCATGGGATTGGAGACATCACCGGCACCTTCTTCGACTGTGACTGGGGGAGTCCTTTTAGGTTCGTCGCATTCTGCTTCCCCGTCTTTTCCATCTGCATGAAGCCGCGAATTGTCTCGTCGTCACTATCTGTGAACCCGTGACGCTCCAATTGACACCCCGTCACCTACCTCCCCCTTGCGCGCTCGTGTTCGAAGCCGAAGAGCTGACCTTTTACCTTTCACGCCGCAGACTTTTAAACATTCCTCCCAGTTAGCTACCCGTCGTCATGGGCAAGCTACTATCTCTCGGCGCAAGGCTGCGCTACCCGATTACCATCACAAAAATACTCAAGAAACCCGGCGATGCTGTCGCAAAACAAGAGAGCGTCCTGGAGTACTCGTTCAAATGGATGCGCGAGGTCGGCGACCCCATCGCCGGCAACACCTGGCAGGAGGAGGAGACGACCGTCGTCGGCTGGGACAGCCCTGCTGAAGGCACCATCAAGGAGTGGCGTCTGAAGGAAGGCATGACCTTCACGCGAGACGCGCCTTGCATGGTTGTCGAGGAGGCATGCTCCCACGAGATCCAGTTCCAAGGTCTCTGCGCCATCTGCGGCAAGGACATGACGGAAGTCAACTGGGCCAGCGACCAACGCGATACCCAGCGCGCCACCATCAACATGACACACGACCAGACCGGACTCATGGTCAGCGGCGACCTGGCCGCCCGCGCCGAGCACGACACCCAGAAGCGTCTCCTCCGCCAGCGCAAACTGAGCCTCGTCGTCGATCTCGACCAGACCATCATCCACGCCTGTATCGAACCCACAGTCGGCGAGTGGATGGAAGACCCGACAAATCCCAACTACGAGGCCGTCAAGGACGTGAAGAAGTTCCAACTGAACGATGAAGGCCCGAGAGGGGTGGTCACATCCGGCTGCTGGTACTACATCAAGATGCGACCCGGTCTGAAGGAGTTCCTGGAGAAGATCGCGGAGCTGTACGAGCTTCACGTCTACACCATGGGAACACGCGCATACGCGATGAACATCGCACAGATTGTCGATCCCGACAGGAAGCTGTTCGGCAACCGCGTAATCAGTCGTGATGAGAACGGCAGCATGATTTCCAAGAGTCTGCAGCGGTTGTTCCCTGTCAACACCAACATGGTCGTCATCATCGATGACAGAGCCGACGTGTGGCCACGCAACCGACCCAATCTTATCAAGGTCGTTCCGTACGACTTCTTCAGAGGCATCGGCGACATTAACTCAAGTTTCCTTCCGAAGCGTCAAGACATCCTCCCTGCGTCGCCCGCCCCCGAAACCAAGCCGGCACCTGCACCCATCGCGCCCGCACCGCCTCCAGCAGCTGTTCCCAAACCAGAGCCGAAGACCAACGGCAAGGTGTCTGCCATTGACGAGCTCGTCAACATGAGCAGCGGCGAGGACAAGGCTCTGCAGGAAGCTCAGACGCAGCAGCAGGAGAAGTCCTTGGAGCAACAGATCAAGGAACGACCCCTGCTCCATATGCAAGAGCAACTCGACAAGGAGGACGAAGAGAAGGAGAAGGCTACACAGGAAACCGAAGACGGCGCGCAAATCATGACAGTGCAGCACCGACAGCAAGTCCTCCGTGACGACGACGCGGAACTGATTTATCTGCAAGAACACCTTACGCGTTTACACGAGAAGTTCTACCAGGAGTATGACGAGAAACGCGCGGCTGCGCCTCAGCAGTCGGCGCCCAAGAAGAAGACCGAGGAGGTCATCAATCTCTCTGCCGTTCCGGACGTCGGCTTCGTATTGGACACAATGAAGGCGGCAACACTAGCGGGCACCACGATCGTCTTGTCCGGCTTGGTTCCTCTTGGTGTCGATGTCTTACAGTCTGAGATCGGCATCCAAGCGATGAGCTTCGGCGCACAGATCCAGACAAAGGTGTCGAAGAAGGTGACACATCTGGTCATCTCGACATCACGGCCGCGGACACAGAAAGTTCGGCAAGCCGCCAAGATCAGTACCATCAAGATTGTTAGCCAAAATTGGCTGAGTGACTGCCTGAGCCAATGGCAACATCTCGACGAGGCGCCATACCTTGTCGAGGTCCACCCCGCAGACCGACGGCAGATGGCCCTTTCAGAAACGACAGACGCAGAGACAGTATCCGACGTCGACGGCGATGACCAGTCGAGGCCGTCCTTAACCATTATTGACGAGACGGGCGAACAGCGCGTGCTTGAGGAAGATGAGGACGCGTCGGACGAGGATGACGGCGACCAAGACGGAGATGAAGAGAATGTGATGCCCGAGTTTGAAGATGGCCAGCTCAGCCCGATCGACGGCCTCAAGAGTTTCGACTGGGAAGGTGTCGACGATGAAATGAAGGAGTTCCTCGGCAGCGATGACGACAGCTCAGACGCGGAAACGGACAGCCGAAGTGGAGATACGGAATCTGGCGACGAACTGCCCTCATCTCAGCAATCGAACAGCTCTGCCACTGGCTTGAAGAGAAAGGCCGTGGACGACGACAACGCTTCGGATGAAGGAGGCAGTGCGCTGTCAAAGAAGCAACGAGTGGCCAAGAGCCGTGGAGCCTCAAAGCTGAGCTCGGTCAGGACACCAAACGCCGACGACAACGAGTCGAGTAGCCTTCCTACGCCTCAAGTTACGGGCGACGAGGAGGATGCATCGCTTCTGCCCGACGGCGCCGTCAACCTCGACAACGGCGCCGACTTTGATGAGGACGATCTCGAGGCGGATCTGGAGGCCGAGTTGCTGGCTGCTGGAGATGATTAACGGGTCTATCCCCAGGGGATGAAGTTGCATATAAGAAGCTGAAGGACTTCGAGATATTTGTTTTCGCAGAAGTGGAGGTGGAAAAGTCGGTTGGCTATGGTTCATTCGGTTTATACCCAGCCTTTTTTCCATTGGCGATGCATGGCATGGAGTTGAGATGTGCAAACACTTGTAGGATTTATGAGTACAGTATGGATTTGGGATTGAGAGATAGAGAACATGGGCGTGGCGAATGATCTTTGGATCACGGCCTCGATTTATCTACGTGTCAAAACGCTGCTGTGTTCCATTCTGTGCTGAAATTGAGGTGATTGCAAGCAGCTCACCGAGGTCTTGACTTTGTACCGGTCGGTGTATGTCGGTGTACGCGACCAAGTGGGGCCTCCCTCGGTATCCTTACATAATCCCGCCCAATCCAGCGAATCACAATCCACCCGAAAACAATCACCTCAGGCACACCCATTCCGCCCGGCCAAAACCTCAAGCTCGACCTGCCTGCCTACCCTTTCGAGTTCCACCCCCGCCGACGTCAGTCACCATCGCAACCTCCTCCTCGAAACCGGAGCCGACCGAACCGCCGGACATCGATCGAGTTGAATTCAATTGGCCTCCGAACGTCGAGAACGGAGCAATTGACTACTACACCCATACGAACACACGAGCACGCACGAATCGAAAAGCGCAGCCGACCGCGTTGGGTCGGTAGGATATCGAGTGTTCAAGATGCCTCAGGATATGCCCCCCGTCGGCGGGTACCAGGCCGTGCAGTACAAGGTGAGCTTTTTCTTGCCTGCTCAGGGGATTGGGAGGGTGGATGCGACGGGGTTTGTGGGAGGGAGGGGATTATCAGGAAGAGGAGGGAGTTCCGGGATGATGATGATGCTGCTCTGCGATGGGAGGGACGCGAGGGAGGCATTGGGTCACGACGTCAAGAAGAGAGACTGCGAATACTTGGGAAGAACGAGAAAGGCTGACGAAGGTCGGGGGTGAAACAGCGCAACCTGCCCGCCCGCGGCTTCCGTCCCGGCACGATGCTGCTCGGTATGGGACTCGTGATGGGATACGGATGGTACCACCTGATCAAGGGTATCCGCGAAGCCAAGTACGTTTTTACCCTGTTCCGAACACTCCCACACATACACCAATTCTACGACGAAGGCCCCGTCACCAGAGATCGAGACACAAGACCGTCGAGGGATACGGAATGAACTGACGCTGACCGGGAAACAACAGCGAGTGCGCGAGGGAAAAGATGTGGGCGCGCATCCACCTCATCCCCCTCCTCCAGGCCGAGGAGGACCGCGACCAGGTCCGCAGGTATTACGCCGACCAGGCGCGGGAGAAGGAGTTGCTTGGGCAGAACACCAAGGTGTACCACTCTGACAGGTTTGTCTTTTCGTCTCCTACGTAGCTCATTGCGGGATGGTTTGGAAAGGGAAGGCTAACTGGTGGTTGATAGATTTGTGCGTCCTACTTTTGCTATTGCGCCGGCGAACAAGTCTTAGAGGAGATGGAAGAAAGGAGGTTGAGGTTGAGGGAGAGGGAGGGCTGGCGAGGCTGGCGTGTGTATATGATACGTTCGAGGGGGAAAGAGAATTGAGATTGTTGAATCAATGCTGGCTTTTTGCACTTGTGGTGTTGCCGTGCGGGCTGTGTGCTGGCAGGTTGACTCGGTCGTTCGGGCAGAAGAGCTGTGACGTAGAGTGAGTGATCTCGAGCTGGCCAGGCTGCGCGTCCGTCCCTCGTCGTTTACGCTACTTGTGATCGCAGTCCCTCGAGGTGGGTTCAGATTGCAGTGAAGGTGCGACACGGACCTCAAAGTCGGAGTATTTGCTTGCCTCACTTCACCCTTCTGGCCACTCACATCACCACGTTTGCCTTCCTCTCGGTGTCTGCGAAAATTAGTCGATATGATTTGTTGGACCCAAGCTGGCTTTTTACACTTGGAAGTCTTGGCTTCCCTGCCATGGTGTCACCGCATGGGCCGCAGCCTGGGTTGGGGGGCTAGGTAGTGTTGAGCAGCAGTTCATGTTTCGCCGGAGAAGCTCGACGCTATTCCTCTGCCTTTGGGTGGGTTTAAAATGCAGTGAATGACCTCCACCCAAAATGGCCCAATTGGTTGACGGGCCTGTACAACCCGCATAGGGGTCTACGCCACTGTTGCCTGTTCCACTTAGTGAGCGCCGACTTTCCTTTGATGCTGACAGCATTGCTGCTACTGACTCTATCTGTGTATGCAGTTGCGCTGGTCTTCTCAGCCTCTTGGGGGTGGTTTAAAACGCAGTGAAGCTTACAGGTTGGACTCAAGTGTGTCCCGACACACCTGTGTCCAGACGTGTGAGCCGGTGACTGGGCAGTGATGACAGTGGATAGAGAGAGACGGGCGTTGATGGGTTGTTGGCCTGAACACCGGCAGATTGGCGTATTGCTTAACCAAGCCCGAGGTATCAAGTCACCCAAGTCCTTCATTCAATTTCGGAATGCAGTGAAGAGGCCAGGCCTGTGACTGGTCTCGGGCCTTTTACACTTTGAATTGTGGTGTTGGTTTGTAGGCTGACTGCCTGCAGGCTGACTTGGTGCTCGTCACCGAATGTTACTCTTGACTCTCTGAGATGGGCAAAACTGCTTGGTGCGAGAACATTTACTTGGCGGACCAGTTGCCTGATTCCTGCTTCTTTTTCTTTTTACTGGTGATCTCAGTCTCTCGAGGGGGGTTAAGATTGCAGTGAAGTACCCCTCAGCTTACCTCACAAGACTTCGGTGTGCCGCTGGCCTCGCTTTTACAATCCTAGCCACTTACATCTTCCAGGTTGGTCTCGATGCCCCTCCCGGTGTTGTGAGACCCTAATGCCCATGCCAGCTCATGGTCCCGTCGCCTCTGAGTGGGTTCGAAATGCAGTGAAGGGTACGACGCGGAAGTACTGCTCAGCTTCAAGTAGTTGGTTCTGGACCCTGGCTTGATACACTTTCTTGAATATTGTCAGCTTCGTCGCCGCTGCCTGCCAGGCAGGAGGGGAATACAGGTTTCGATTGGTCGACGTAAGCTACCCGCGCGCACACTTGCGTTGGTCTTCTGAGCCTCTCGGGGGTGAATCAAAATGCAGTGCAGGGAAAGGGGGTGTTGATGGGGGTTTCGGGGTCTTAGACGTTCCCCTCTTGAGACCTGATTCTGTTTCTCTTGAATTCTCTTCTTTCCTTTACACCTTGGAGGTTGAGCACTAGTAGATTGACCCGGTCATTATGGCAGATTATTCCTCTCGCTTTCTAGACGTGTAGAGCTGCTTGAAGAAGACGTGAAGAGAGGGTGGATGAGCAAGGCTGTGCGCCTCTTGCTACTTTCGTTGTTCCTGATGTCTTTTCCTTGAGGGGAGTTAAGATTGCAGTGAAAGACAGGCTGTGTTCGACTACATTAGATGACACCCGATCGCCTCACTCCTACGTTTTTAACCATTCACAACATAGCGTTTACCTTCCTCTCGGTGTCTGTGAAAATTGTTTAAGATCATTCGTTGAACGAACGCTGGCTTTTTACACTTCTCATGGGCTTGCCTGATGTGGCGTCGCCATGTGCCCCCCGGCTTAGTTCGGAGCTGGAGTTGAGCAACTGTCCAACGTCTTACCTCAGATGGTGGACGTATTCTCGCCTCCGGGCGGGCTTAAAATGCAGTGAAGGGACTGCGGCTCTGCTCAAACCCGCGGCGAGTGTTTTCGGTTTTGGACTTGCCTTCTCAGAGCCTTGGGGGCGTATTAAAATGCAGTGAAAAGACAGGATTTCTCGGGCTGTGCTCTGGTGTGACAGGGCAGATCTGTGACAGCGGACTGTTGACATCTGAGCCTGACAAGAGAAATGTGTCTGCATGGGCTTTTCAGGGTCTTGGATGCTCCCATCTGTGGTTTCAACTTCAGTTTCCTCGGGCTCTCTTGCTTCTTGGTATACCCAGCGGTACTGGGAGAAGACTGGACCTGATGTTCTTCGTACTTCACATTCCCAGTGCGGTCGATAAAATGGAATTAAAGAGAACGATCGTTCAATGAAGATTTAACGCACAGTGTTTGTCTTGTTCGTCGTACCTAGATTGTGTAGAGTATCATCACTTCTGACCTAGCGTCATGACGGGTTTCTGATACCGGCTTCATGTCAAAAAAGCCGAATCCAGATACCGGAGAGATCATATTGATGTGCCATTGGCTGGATGTGTGATGCATCACGCTCGTTGGTCCATTCACAGGGCCTTAAAATGCAGTAACATAGAGGAGGGTGCATGGTTGATGCCCCCGTTGCTACCATCGCTCGCAATACATGTGCAATATAACTACCACGGGTATGAAATATGCAGAAAAGTCTGATACTGATGTGAACGACTATTACATGGTCACCATTTGCCTGGGGTCCTTAACCTAGAAGGCTCTGGGTCAACTCGAACGTATCTCCTCCCTTAACCTCAAACTGCGTCCCGTTCCGAGCGACCCCATTGACACGGATGACAGACTTCTCAAGCGGTGTCATCAGGGGTTGGGGCATGTACACCTTACCCACAGTCCCAGCAGGGCTGACCACCTTCATCCGCAGCAACCCATCCTCAAACCGCCAATTAACAACGATGCCCCCCAAAACAGTCGGATACCTCCCCTTAGCCCACATCAGACCCAGAGTTTGAGGCTGAACCATCCACTCCTTGAATCCCGGAGCAGTAGGCTGAACGCCAAGGACATGCTTGCTCAGCTCCGCCGTGGGACCGGCGGCCCAACCATGGCACAGAGAGGTCACCGTACCAAGCCCGGGCGTACCATCTGGGTTGAGCGTCTCCCAGAAACACCCGGTGTAGTTTGTATTCGCCGGATCCGCCATCGGCGCCCATGTCTTCTTCAGAAGCATCATCGCAGACGACGCATCGCGGGACTCAAGAGCGGCGCGGAGATGATATGCCGCGGCGTATGGGCTGACTTTCTCAGCCCAGCCGGCTTTCGCAGTGGACGTGGAGAAAGCGAGGGCTCCGGCGGGCGCAGCGAGACCGGAAGCCATGGCGGAGAGGATTGAGGCAGGAGATCGAGACGAAGACGAGTTAGAAACGCCGCCAGTCGGGACGCCAGCGAGGATGGCGATCGCGTTCGCGTCTTGCGAGAAGCCATCTCTGAACGTATCGGACATGACATAAACGCCTAGATCCTCACTCCAGAGATTCTCATTAATAGCAGCCCGAAGACGGCCAAGTCTCTGCCGATACACCGCCGCATCAACACCGCCGTCCTCAAGCAGCCTCAAAGATTGCTGCAAAGCATACGCATAAACCGCGTTGAACTTGGTCACGACGCCAGACTGGACGGGATCGTAGTAGTTCCAATCGCCCCCAAACGAAGCATCAGACAAATTGAACAATCCGTTCGGCAGCGTCTGCGAATCCGCCCAGTCCAGCATCCTCACAACCTTGGGCGCCCACGCCCGAGCGAAAGCAATATCCCCTCTCATCTCGTAATTCTGCGCGACGGCCGTGACGAAGTTGAACGAGTACCCGATCAACCCCGTGATGTTGACATCCAGAGGCGCACCCAGCGGCGCCTGCTGGATCTTAGCCGTGGGGGTGAAGAAGCCCGGGGTGACCTGGTACGACCCGATGAGATCCAGCGAGCCGTCGACGAAGGAGGTGCCGAAAGTACTCGCGAACGCGGCGCCCATCGCGATGTCGAGGTCCCCCGTGTAGGCAATGCGGTCGCGCCGGGAGCCGTCGACGATGGTGTCGGCCGGGTTGGCGCCCATGAAGAAGTCGGGGAGGAAGGAGCGGTCGGTCAGGGGGTGCGTGTAGATGAGATCGCCCGTCGGGGTCGTCGCTGTCAGGTTGCGGAAGTACGCGGCGTGGCCGAGGGAGGCGCCGAAGCCGAAGGAGCCGAAGAAGCGGGATGTTTGGGAGAGGGAGAGGACGGGGGTGTTGTTTACGGAGACGGCGATGTCTGTGATGTCGACGGTGGCGTGGACGGTGTGCCATGATCCGAGGGTGATGGTGGCGTTTGAGGGGAGGGCTGCGGACGCGAGTCGGGTGTCGAAGGTTGTTGAGCCCGCATGGGCCGTGACTTCTCTCTTTGTGAGGTCGAAGGAGATGTAAACGGCGCTGTTGAGCGTGTCCGAGAGCACGGAGAATCCGAACCCGCCTTTGACGGGCTTGACCTGGAACTCGAGACGGTAGTTGAGGAGTTGCGCAGCCACAGCACTCCCGAGGACCTGAGGCGCCACGCTTTCCGCGAACGCGCCCTCCTCGGTGACTTGGAGGAAGTCCGGGATGGAGCTCTTGGGGATCTCGGTGAGTTGAACGGTTCTCGCGCCGACGCTCCAGATCCTGGTGAGGTCGTCGTCGGAGCACTCGAAGGAGCCGGGGAGGGAGGTCAGGGGGGTGGTGGACGTCGTTGGTCTGACGCCGATGTCGCGGAGGGTGAGTTCCCCGGCCGCCGAGAGGTTCAGCTTTTGGTAGCGGAAGGTTCCCTGGATGAGGCGGTTGGTGATGATGGTGGGACCGGTGATGTTGTGTTGGTTGACGCGGTAGGTGTCCATTGCTGCTGCGAGGGGGAGAGGGCCGTCACTCTTGGGTTTCGTTAGTCTTTGGGATTTTGTTTTGGAAGAGGGTTTGAGTACCATGTACTGATCCAACGAAGATCGTGCTTCTGCGAAGGAGATCTCGAAGAGTGAGGTGTCGCCAGAGGCTGAGATTACCTCGAAGGTGGGTATTCCCTCGACATTCCGGCCAAAATCGAGGATCACGATGGCGGGAGCTGTGCCGTTTGAAGTGAGAGTCGTCGTGTCGTTGGAAGCGTAGATGAAGGTGTCATTTTGGGAAGTCTTTTCCACCGATCTGGAGAGGACGCGGGGGAGATGAGACCGTGAGGGAGCACCAACGACGCCGTCAAGCAAGGCCAGAAAGGCAAAGATGAGCATGACTTCTCTCAGATATAATAAAAACATTCTAGTAATAGAATGAGAGAAATCTAAACGAGTGAATATATAACGAGAGATGTCTCGACGAGTGAGAAATTTGAGCACCGCCGTATCGCGACATTTCCAATTATTTGTATCCCATCGCCGCCCCAAGATTTTGCATGGACCCAAGACTCGTTCCCCCTTTCCTTCCTCGTTCTCATCATCTCATCGGGAACGAGGCCTTGGTGGGGAAGCTAAAAAACGCGAGCTCGTCGGAAAACCCGCACAGCCCCGGCGACAATACGCGTTCCCCCTCGGGTCATGAGGTTTTGCGTCGCTTTCGAGAGTATGCTTCCCTGTTTTCCAAGAACAATGCTTCTAGGCAAATGAATGGGGATTTAGGAGCTAGAAGTAAGCAAAATACAACCGGGTTCGATCTGCGAAATGCGTGCCGAGCCGCATGCCCGGCACTGCCGTTTGATCGTGTCACTACATTAGTTTTATCGACCATCTTTGTGGGGGAGAAGCCAACTCAACAGCATGAGTGATTCGAACTGGGGTAAATTTGATTGAACAAGTTCATCAACGTCATTAAGTCTCATCATCCGTACAGTACTGTGTGTGGTATTCTAATGTGACGCAAGACAAACCAGCCGACCAGCCAGCACCAACATGAACCGCAACGCCGACCCAATGACCCTAGATCTACACGGCCCTTTGGCCAGCCTGTTCTGTCTTTTTCGTCTACTTTCACGCGGCGAGTTGCACGACCTTGAACCCTTCGCTGACGGTCTTGGTGATCTCTTCGTTCTTGTGCTGTAGCAAACCGAGGGCGAAAGCGACATCGTTCCACTGTCGCTCCGTCTCGCAACGTTGGAGTCTGGCGGCGAGCTTCTCGGCCAGTTGTTTGGCATGCTTGTCCTGAAGGAGAGGTTAGAATCACAACACAATACTTGTCAGACACGCTCAGACATACCTTCTCGACGAAACCCAAGAGGAACCTGATGATCCTCCTGAAGCTCTCCTCTTCCAAAGCCTTCTCTGCCGACAGCAGACTAAACATGTCGACGAAGTGGTTGTAA
The DNA here is from genome assembly GCF_011947395.1 of Colletotrichum karsti. Lineage (NCBI taxonomy): Eukaryota > Fungi > Ascomycota > Sordariomycetes > Glomerellales > Glomerellaceae > Colletotrichum > Colletotrichum karsti. The sequence goes on from NW_024065927.1 coordinate 563,462, forward strand.
ACAGCGTTGTCCTTGGTGCTGAGCTCGGTGAAGAACATCCTTGCGAGATCGGCGATACGGCGATCCTCATCCTCGAGGCACTTGGCCATCTCACCAAGTTGACCCTTGACCTTGACTTGTCCGGCTAGAATCAGGAAAGTCAACGTCATCAAGCAAGTGCGCTTGACGGACTGGTCCTTGTCATTCAGACGGCGGTACAAGAAATCCGTGTTCTCATCAATGAGGTGGTTGAAGCACACGGCCATGTCGCCAAGGGCGATGACAGCGTTCGAACGCACGATAGCATCGGTGGAGCGCTCCATGATGGTAATCAAGAGAGGCAGGTTGGCTTCGCAGTACTCGGAGCTCACGCACATGAGCTTGGCAAGGCAGAGAGTGGCAGCGGCCTGCAGTCCCTTGTCGGCATAGGTGGTGTTGTTGGCGCAGACCTCGGAGACCAGAGGGCCGAATGTTGCGAGCAGAGACTGAGGGCCATACAGCAGCTCACGTTCACGGATATGAGCCATGGCCTCCGTGAAGTCATCCTCGGTGGTACCTCCGATGAGGTCGAGGTCGTCCGGCTCATCCTTCTTGCCACCCGCTGCAGTCTTCTCAGCCGTCTTCTCCTTCTCCTGATCTTGCTTGCGGCGCTTGAAGTCGAGTTCGCACAGCTCGAGATGCACAATTTGCTTGATGGCAACGTGTCCGACAATGAAAAGAAGTTGAGATAGGCCGACAGCAGCATCGCGCTTCTTGGGCGGGGGAACGACAGTCTCATTACTGTCGCTTCCTTCTTCATCGGCATCGGGCTCTTTGCTCTCGGACTGAGAGGACTGAGATCCTGTCTCATCTCGAGAAGGTGGTCTCTCGTCTCTCGAAACTGGTCTGGACGTGGGGGCAGCAAAGACCCGCTTGGTCTTTCGTCGAATGATGTCGGAGCAGAGGATATCTGGGTGCTTGGAGATGGCGTAAATCGCGTTGATGGCCTGCTCAGCAACGCCGTACCATTCCTTGCTATCCGAGGGGACCTCAGTGATCGCGGCCAACTTGGCAAGAAGTGCGTGCTCATTCGGTAGGCGAGAGAACTTGACAGGAGAGTCCTTTGCCTGTCTACCGGTTGGGTTGATTCGGCGAAGGGCTATGCAGGTGTACTTGGCTAGCTGGAGATCGGCACGACCATGGGAGCCGAGGCCAGTTCGAAGCATCGTCTCCATTTCACCAACCACGATTTCGGGGTTGGCGGTTGCGAGCATGCCCAGAACCATGATGGCTCCTCGGCGCTGAGTCCTTGAGATTTCACGCTTTTGCACGCCGTAGACCTGCCAGAGCTTGGCAATAACAGGCTCGGGTATCATTCCAGCCTTCATCATGGTGCTGAGAAGCTGCTCCAAGGAAGTCAGCTCGGCAGGAGTCGCGCCGAAGGTGAGACTGATCATGTTACGCGCAACAAAGTTGGCAGCGTCGTTAGGGCTGAACGAGTCTGGCGCCTCAAAGAATAGACGCTTGTAAACATCGATGAGATGGCTCTGTACACCCTTGCCCTCGTCACTGTTGCCCTTGGTCCAGATGAGACGCAACATGCGGCGAATGCCGACCTTGTTCTGCTCAATGTTGTAGGCATCGCCAACCTCGAAGTAGTCCATGGCCTCAATGACCTCGCTTTTGTTCCTGGAGCCGAGCAACTGACAGACGGTGCCGGTGGCGTCGTGAAGGACGTCGATAAACTTCAAGGCCTCGGAGTAGTAACGCTTCGTCAGAGTGAGCTTCTCTATAGCTTCTGATGTCGCGGCCTCCTCGCGGGCCTTCCTGACGGCTTCGAACTTCTGCTCATCGGTCATGGGCTTTTGAGGCGACTGCTCGACCTGAGTGGCGTCGTCCAATAGCGTGTTGTCGACGGCAGTGTTATCACCGAGGCCAGCACCCTCGGGAGGCTGCAGCGCGTTGATCTCCTCGTCAACCTTGTCGAGACGGGCCTGCCAGTCCTTGCGGGAGAGCTGAGCTCCATGGAGCTGGGTGAAGGGATGCGTCTTGATAAGGGCGCCGAGGAGCTTGATGGCGTTTCTCCTGACGTGACTGCTCTTGTCTTCAAGGCTTCGGCAGGCCGACTCTGCGGCGCGCTGTCGTCGTTTCGGGAACTTTTGGTCGAGTTCGCAAAGCTTGACGTAGACTTGGATTGCGCGACATCTGCAGTAGGGGTTGATGTCGAGAAATCGTTCCTCCAATACGTCGAAGAAGGCGCTGATTTGTGTCTTATAGTCGTCAGAGCGCTCGTCCTGCTTTGTGAGGTAGACAATCATGTTTCCGAAGATTTCGACAAGGGCGCATCGCAGGGTGTATGACTGCAGAATCGTTAGAGAGTTTGCTTAAAGCACTGCGCATGGAGAAGTACCTCGCTGTCGAGCTGCTTGGCAAGCATCGTTACTTGCTTGATGACTAGTCTGGGTGCAAGCTCGGAGAGCTTGACGATGAACTGGGAGATGGACTTGGGGCCTCTGGTGTCGTTGCTGTTGAACTCCTTGTTACTGAGCTCGCGCAGGGTGTCGTCAGCCAGTTGGGGGTAGTCGTAGGTCTCGGCCAGGATGTGAAGGAACTCGGCCATGGGCTCGGAGAGATGCTCGAAGTAGGTCAAGTTCTGATCGATTGTTTGCAACGCGGCTGCATCGACTGTCAGTATTCGGCAAAGGCAGCTGGATAGGTGGACCTACCGTGGGCGTGGCCATGGTGCTTGACGGCGATGCAAAGCACCTTGAAAGCATGCATCCTGATGGAGGTAGTCTTGCAGCGCTGCTCACTCTCAAGGACGGTGTAGACAGGTTTCGTCAACAGGGCGATGAAGGTGTCTCTCTCGGGCGTTGTGAGGAAGATCTTGGAGAGCTTTAGTTTGAGGACCTTGGTCATGATGTCGAGGGCAGACTGGAGCTGGGTCGCGGAGTCCCAGACACCGTCCTGGCCCTTTGGCGCATTCTTCTTGGGCTTGCCGCGACCTCGGGCGACAGGGGCTGTTGATGACTTTTCGGCTGCCTTGGTCTCTACGCTCTCGACAGTCCACCTCAGAAGGAAGCCGTAGATCTCGAGAAGCTGCTTGTGGTGGGCGAGTGTCTCCTGTTCGTCGGGGGACTCGAGGTCGTGATTGATCGCGTCAGCCTCGGCGGCAAGGCCGGACATGACGAGGTCGAAGATCTTGCTCAAGGCATGTGTTGGCAAGAAGGCGGTATACCTGGAAGATGTAAATAGTTTAGAGATATGTCCTTGTTTGACCTTGCGTCGACCGCTGGGAGTCGCAACCGGCCTTGGAGAAGAAGTAGAAGAAGAGAGAGAAGGGTCTGAAAGACAAGGGGGGTTGGAGATGGGTGCGCACTTTAGGAGGAACTGGAGAGAGTCGAGGTAGGCGGCGCGGGTGATGGCCTCGGGGTTCTCGGCGACGGCATCAACGATTGGGTTGAGAACGGGGTTGATGACGGCGTTGGTGAGGGCCTCGGGGTCATTTTCGCAGTCGAAGAGGGCAGCGTCTGCCTCTGGAGTTGGGATGCTGGCAGGATCGCTCATGTAATGCTTGAGCGCATCGTTGATGTCGAATGCGACCGAGTCCATGGCTGCGGTCGAGGCGTGGGATGCGCACCCGTTGGCGATCAAGAGGAAGAGAGGGCGGAAAGAAGAAGAAGAAGAAGCGAAGAGGAGGAGGAGGAGGACCTGGTGCAGTGTGTGACGGTCACTGTTTCCCGTAGCGGCCGAGCTGCGGTGGTTAGTAATTAAGGATGCGCCGCGCCTGGAAAAGAAATCGGCGGAAGGATCGGCTTGTGTTGGCGACGATGTTGGAGGAAGGTGTTTTGATAAATTGCCATCCCAATTCTGTACGCTGCACACAGACATAAACAGTGCACATGCTGTGACGGAGGGGGACCCCCCCCCAAAAAAGGGACCGAAATGCGCCTAGCAACGAGGGGGATTTTTGTTTTTGTTTTCTTTTGACGCGACCCAGTCGCACTTTCCCACTTTCGTCCCAAAATGATGGTGCGGGGTTTTCATGATGGCTTCCATTGGTCATCGCGTGGAAGGAGTGGAGCTAGCTTCGATACGTACCCTCAAATGGCGGAAGACGGTTGGACGGGTCAGGCGGGTACCCCTCCACTTGGAAAAGCCCAGACTCCAGTGCAGCAGGAGCAGCAGGTGCACCTCAAGAGCCCTCAGAAAGATTTCTTATGACGGCGGGAGAAAGCAGCACCCTTACGATTTCGACTTCTATTGGAAATGTCGTATTATTTACACATGTAAACATTGCCCTGGCTCTCTCAGAAGGAAAGAAGAAACACAATATACCAACCACAGCACTCAACACCACCAGACACTACGCTGTGACACTCCGACACCAACTGCCCACAGACATTGCCCTCTTCCCCAATTACAAGCAATTACGAAGCACCAAGTACCGTACCTGTCTAAGCAAAACCCAATCGACCAATACGCAGCGCCACGGCCGACCACATCGCACCGCCGATTACACCAAACAAATAATACCCGACGCACTTGGCTGGCGCCGTCACTACATAAACATCTTCCCGTCTCGTTTCGCCTCGCGTCACCCCCAAACTCCCGCCTCGAATGACGCAGTGTTCGACCCAGCGGGATTCCTCAGCTGGCTTCAATCAACCCAACCACACCAATCTGGATGCCATCGACCAATTGACTCGCTTTGGCCAGGCCTTGAACGTCGAGCACTGGGCCACCCCAGACAGTGTCTTAAAGGCATACTCTCCCTTCCATGCCCCGGGGCCAACTTCCGCCAACAACCAACCTCAGCCTCAGCCCCAGGCTCAACTGCAATTGGCCCATCGCCCAGTAACCGCCGACGACGAAACCACACGAGATCGAGGTGCTGCCACCATGGCCACCGCCACGAGGAAAAGAAGTCGAGAGGGCTTTGAAATCCACGAGGATCCCCCACACGCTCGCACCGAGGACACTGAGATGGTCGCTGGCTCCGAGCACCAGACCGAGGTCGAAGAAGACGATGATGCCGACGACCACGATCAAGACGCTTCAGAAGAGAGCTCCGACGAGGACGATGTTGTCGACTCCAACACACAGCGCGACATTGAGCGTCTCCAAGACGACTTTCCCACCTTTAATCAAAGGTACCGCCTGATCAAGAGGATTGGTGAAGGTACGCCTGCAATGGTATTTCTGCATTTGCATGCACAATTGCTGACATCTCCTCCTAGGCACATTTTCAACCGTATACAAGGCCGAGGACGTTTGCTACGACAGATACGAAAACGACTGGGACATCGAAAAGGACGACCCGAGAACAAAATGGAATACCCCGCCGCTGAAGCGCTACGGCAGCAACACACCAACCACAAGAGAGCAGCCACGCCGCAAGCGCTATGTTGCCATCAAGAAGATCTACGTCACGTCGAGTCCCAGCCGCATCCTGAACGAGCTGGAGTTGCTCCACGACCTACGAAACTGCCCTGCAGTCTGCCCTCTGATAACAGCCTTCCGCAGCACCGATCAGGTCGTCGCTATTCTACCCTACTTCCGCCACGAGGACTTCCGTGACTACTTCCGCCAGATGAAGGTCTCGGACATGGTCATTTACCTCCGCAGCTTGTTCACTGCACTCAAGGCCGTCCACGACCACAAGATCCTCCACCGCGACATCAAGCCCACGAACTTTCTCTACGATCCCCAATCACGCCGCGGTGTGCTGGTCGATTTCGGTCTCGCAGAGCGGGAGGGATCCGACAGCAAGCCATGCCTGTGCCACGAGACTAAAGAGGTCCGCAAGCACAGGATACAGAACAGCCCCGCGGCATCGCACAACGGACCGCAACAAGGCTACCCCAAAACGGACACTCGACCGTCGCGGCGAGCCAACCGTGCCGGCACGAGAGGCTTTCGTGCCCCGGAGGTTCTCTTCAAGTGCACAGAACAGACGACCAAGATTGACATCTGGTCCGCGGGTGTCATTCTGCTGACGATAATGAGCAAGCGCTTTCCGTTCTTCAATAGTGCCGACGACGTCGAGGCCATGATTGAGATCGCCACCATCTTCGGCACCAAGCGCATGAAGATGGCCGGCCTCCTGCACGGCGCCATGTTCGAGACCAACATCCCCACCGTTGGCGGTGCAGGCTTCTCGCTGGAGAAGATCATTTTGTGGTCAACGTGTCGTACCGACGGCGGCAAGGACGGCCAGCCCGGCATTCCACTGACTGACGAGGAGAAGTTGGCCGTCGAGTTCTTGGGCCGCTGCCTGGAGCTCGACCCAGCCAGGAGAATCAGTGCCAAGGAGGCATTGGAGCACCCGTTCTTGCGGGAGCCAGAGCCCAAACCCTCGGTGGAGACGGAGGATGACGAGATGGACATGTTGGAGGCGTAATGGTAATATTTTGGCATCAAATGAGACAGTGATACCAATGTTCATACCCCGGACGGCAGTGACGGCATCTATGTATTTGTACGAGGCGGGTGGGCGGATGGCGTTGGGAGGCTTGGCAGATTCCAAAGCTGCCTTTCATCACGATACCATGAAGCATCAAAGCATTGGGGAATAGGCAGGCAGGCAAACAAGCAGTGCACCAAGTAGGACGACACAAGACAGTCGACGTAAAGTAATACCATTTCAATCGTACCCGTCCGTCCGACTTGACCCAGACCGTAGACGCCGCCCCCAAACAAGACAAGAAAGACGCGACCCGGCGTCGCGCCACCATGTGTGACACGGGACTGACGATGATGACCGACCCCCCGCCATGATGATGTTGAGAGATCAAGAGCCTTTTTTTATTCGGTTTAACTCCTTGGAAGTCAGATCTTCATGCAATGCGAAAAGCCGTCCCTTGGGGCCCTTTCCCATGTCCCGCCAAGCGCGCAAGTTTGTGACATAAAAAGCGGGTTCCGCCGCCCGCTCCGAGGCTGCATGGCCGTCATTCCCAATACGTCAAAGTAGTCCTTTTTTGGTTGTTTGGTATGTTTCCCCACGGAACTATTCCCAAACAATCTTATGCCACCAGCTCAACGACACCACCGGCCTCGGTGATCTTCTTCTCCGCCTGTGAGTCGTGTCAGTCGTCACGTCATGCAGAAAGATGGGGGGGAGGAGGGCAACGTACCAGCTTGCTGACCCACCTGGCCTTCACGACGATGGGGACCTCGGGGAGGCGGCCCTTGCCGAGGACCTTGGAGTAGCCGAAGGGGAGGAGGTCGATGACGGGGACGGTGTCCTTCTTGCCGGCGAGGTACTCATCGCGCTTCTCAGCGGGGACGAGGGTCCAGAGCTTGTCGAGATTGATGACGGGCTTCCAGAAGTGGCTGCGGGACGGGGTTAGTACGTGACGCGACAACTGAGGGGATCCTCGGGTGAGAGGTCTCGCGGTGTGCTCTGCGGTTCGTGGCAGCGACGGCATTTTTCGAGATATCGAGATGTGCGCGGGTGACATGCCCTCCGATGATGCGTGTCCGTGAATTCCATCCCACAAGTTGGCGCGGGGTCCATCAAACAAATCCGAAGCGCGTCGTGGTTGTCGAAAATGTCATGTCGGAGTCGAAACCGCAGAGCACAGCCGGGAAGCCTTTCACGCCGTTCGGAGTCGGGGGTGTACATACTTCTGCTGCTTGTGGAAGTAGCGCATACCAACCTTACCGAAGTAACCTGCGCGCGAACGTTAGCCAGACTGCCTCAGACGCTTCCCGGAGACAAGAATCGAGACATACCAGGGTGGTACTTGTCCAAGTTGGTGCGGTGGTGGTGCTGACCACCGGCCAGACCACGACCACCCGGGTGCTTGCGGTGCTTGCCGATACGTCCGTGACCGGCGGAGACGTGACCGCGGCTGTAGGAAAATGAAGTCAGCTTCCGTGATCAAATTGCAAGGAGCTGTTCCTCCCGAGTAGCGAGATTCGTGTCGATGTCGCCGTCGTCGTTGTCGGTTGTTTGTGGCCCAATCTTGCCCTCCCCTCCCTCGATCGTGGCCTCATGCCCTCACAACAAAAAGATCCCTTCAACATCTTCCAAATCCTCCCCTTCCAACGAAATCAAACCGCGGCGACGACGAATCTCGGCAATCTCTCATGGCGGACGTTCGGAAAACGGATTGGATTGAACAACGTACTGCTTGCGGGTGCGTGAGAATCGGGTAGGCATGGCGACGGTTCTTGATCGGTGGTCGTCTTGCTGGTATCGCGGATGGGGATTTTTTCGACGGAGGTCGCAAGACGCAGGAATTTGTGAGGGTGTTGCGTCCGCGCCCGGCAGGTTTCTCCGGGGCGTAAGCGGGGCGGAGGGCAGGACAACCCTAAGAATATTTTCTTGGGCGAGGGGTGGTCTGTGCTTTTGGCCTCTTTTTTCGACTTTGCCGGTTGTGCTTGTGTTATGTCAGCGGAAAAGGGCTGGCCTCGCTTGTTTTTCGGTCTGTGCGTTGCTCACCCTGGGAAGCTGACCGAAAAGGGTCTGGAACGTTTTCTTCACCGAGACGACCCCCGGGAGAGAAGCTCCGGTGGGTCTTTGTTTTTCATCATCCCTTTGTCACTGTCACTGTCCAATCTGATTGAAGCCATTCCCAACCAGTCAATTGCCTCTGATATTCCACTTCGACAGTTGCAACAGAGACGCATCGCTCCTATATCTAACGGCGAGCTTTCCTACCAACACATCGCAAACTTTTCTGTCTCGTTTTCTAAACAGGTGCATGCGCCTTCCCTCGCCATGGCTGCAGGCGGTGACCTGCCAGTGCCTGAGGGCATCGACTTCAACCATCCGTACACACCATATGACGTGCAGACTGACTTTATGAAGACAGCATACGGAGTACTCCAGAGTGGTAACGGCCAGGTTGGCATTCTGGAGAGTCCAACAGGGACGGTAGGTGACCAGTTCGAAGCACCGACACCAGTACAGTTAACTGACATCAAAAAGGGCAAATCTCTTTCGCTCATCTGTGCGTCGTTGACATGGCTGCGAAATCAGCGTCTCGAGGAGCATGAAGCCTCGCTCAAAGTCAACATGGACGACTTCAAGGATGAGCCCGACTGGATCGTGGAGCAAATGCTCCGGCGCAAGCGGGAGGAACTGTCGCGCACCTGGGAAGAGCGAGAGAAGAAGCTGGAGCAGATCCGTCAGAAGGAAAAGGTCCTCGAAGCCCGCAGCGCCAAAAGACGTCGCTTCGACGATGGTCCTTCGAAGTCGAAGGCCAACATCGACGAGGATGACGAGTGGCTGCTTGACGAGGCCGACGACTCCGGGGCGGCCAATGACGGCGACGCCATGTCTGGTCTCAGCAAGGAGACGAAAGACATCCTGACGCGGTTTGGCTTGGGAAGCTTGAAGATGGAGCAGGAGGAGGACAAGGTCGAGGACGGAGTCAAGGTGCGCAAGCCCCCTTTTGCTGGCGGCGAGCGCGTCGGTAACATCAATGTGATCAGATATACTACACGTCAAGAACGCATTCTCAACTCACGCAATTCATTCATGAACTTCGACGCCCCGAGTTCCCGTCGTCTATGCCACCATCAATCAAACCCGCCGAAAGTGAAGACTCGCGTCCTGCCAAGGAGCCGATCAAGCATCTGCCCCTATCGTCACGACAGAAACTCTGCATCAATCCGTCCGTCGCACGCTTAGGCACATTGCCCGCGATCAATGACCGCTGTTCTGAGCTGCAGAAGCCCAAAGCCAAGGACAAATGTCCCTACACGCTGAAGGAAGACAATATCAGCCAGACGCACCAATTTCGAGACACAGCCCACGCCACACTGCCCGACATCGAAGACCTGTACCACCTCGGCAAGAAGCTTTCTGTATGCCCGTATTATGCTTCCAGAGCGGCCATCACTGGCGCCGAGATCATTACGTTGCCATACCCCTTGCTTCTCCAGAAGAATGCCAGAGACGCCCTCGGCATCAAGCTGGAAGGCAACGTGGTAATTGTTGACGAGGCGCATAACATCATGGATGCGGTTGCCAACGTCTATGCGTCTGAAGTCAAGCTGAGCGAGCTCAGAAGGGCGCGCCAGATGCTGGGTGTCTATGTCAAGAGATTCGGCAAGAAGTTGAAAGGCGAGAACCGCGTCATGGTTGGGCAGGTTGGAAGGGTCATCGAAGGCCTTACTGAGTGGATGGACGGCGCTGTGAAGCTTAAGGTAAGACTTTTACGCTTGCTGCTCCTCATTCCTTCTAACCAGTTTGCAGAACGCTCACGGCATCGTCGACTCAAAGGTCCTCCTCCGCTGCAAAGGCGTGGACCAGATCAACCTCTTCAAGTTGATTCAATACATTCAGGACTCGAAGCTTGCGTACAAGATCGAGAGCTATGTTGCGCACGTCGAGGAAGAAGCTGCGCAAGCAAACCCTGGCAAGGCACCATCGAGGTCATCTACGCCGGTCCTGCACATTCTATCTTCGTTTCTCATATCTCTCACCAACCTCAGTTCAGAAGGTCGCATATTCTACGAGAAGATTCCATCTAATCCGCCAGACATTCAACTTTCCTACCTTTTGCTGTCACCTACCCATGCCTTCTCGTCCATCGCCACCAGCGCCAGGGCGGTCATCCTCGCTGGCGGCACCATGTCACCGTTCGATGACTACAAGTCCCATCTTTTCCCTTACCTCTCCGAATCCAAGCTCACGACTCTGAGCTGTGGACACGTTATCCCGCCGTCAAACCTTTGCGTATGGACTTTAGCAGGCACACGACCAACCCCTAATAGGGACGTCAGCTGCACCTTTGAGTTTAGCTTCCAGCGGAGAAGCGACAAGGCGATGGTCAGCCAGCTAGGCCTCGCAATCCTCAACATGTGTAACGTCGTGCCCGACGGCGTCGTCATCTTCTTTCCCAGCTACGGCTACCTGGACGAGGTCGTTGCCGTCTGGGAGACCAAGAACCCCGGGGAACCCAAGTCCATCTGGGAACGTCTGCAGGAACGAAAGCAGGCTTTCAAGGAGACTCGCGGCGGCTCGAGCGACGAAGTCTTAGAGGCCTACAGCAAGGCCATCCTAGGCGACGGCGAATCCAAACCGGGCGCAACCTCCAAGAACCGCGGTGCCCTGCTCCTCAGCGTGGTTGGCGGCAAGATGAGCGAGGGCATCAACTTTTCCGATCGGCTCGGTCGACTGGTCGTCATCGTTGGGCTGCCGTATCCCAACATCAACTCCCCCGAATGGAAGGCCAAGACGGAGTACATCGAGACCGCAACCGTTCAGCGGCTCACCGACCCGTCGGCAGATACGAAAATATCGAGAGAGGAGGCCGTCGCGACGGCGAAGCAGGCAGCCAGGGACTTCTACGAAAACGCGTGCATGCGCGCCGTGAACCAGAGCATCGGCCGAGCCATCCGGCACCAGGGCGATTACGCAGCCATTGTTCTCGTCGATCGCAGATATGGGACGGACAGGATTCGCAAGAAGCTTCCGGGATGGATTCGGGGGGGCATGGACGGCGACAGCCACGAAAAAGGACTGCCGCAGCTGATGGGTGCGATGAGCGGGTTCTTTCGGTCGAAGCGGACGAGCGCGCAATGAAGTTGGGCAATTATGCATAGCTAAGAATGAACCATAATCAGCATGGTGGCTGCTTATCGGGTACGGGACGCGGCCATCCAGATCTCCGAGTTCGCTGTCCAATCCAAGGCCTCGGAGCTACTCCGAGGGGGGTACTGGAACAGAAAGAACCAAAACGCCCCCGGGCGCTTGGCTGTGGTGTGCATACAGCGTTTGCGACGACGTCGGCTGTTGGAATTGACCTCGGGGTATGCCTGGGTTGGCTGATTCGCCGACTCGACAAAGAAGGATTGGACTGACTAGCGTCTGGAGGCCGGAGGAAGTGTCGAAAGGGATGGGATGCCAAGTTGATATTTCTTTTTCTCTTGGAAAGGGATGGAGCGCGTCCATCACCATCCTTGGACTCCGATGAATGCCTCAGGAGCGATGCGGAGTAACGCGAAGGGACCGTGAAGGCGTTGAAAAAGTGTAATCCGCAAATCGAACCAGAATCGAACGATGGGTTGCTCGGACTTTGACGAGCTGTAACAAGATATCAGCTGCCAGAAAACCAAGTCATGAAGGCTGCCGGCGAAGCAAAAAAAGAGCATGAACATTCAGGGTCCGGACGGAATTGAACATGGAAGGCAGGTCTAGGCGGAAGCCGTCATCGATTCGGTCGATGCCCTCCCCCTCCCGGAGGACCCTGAAAAGTTCATGCCAAAGGTTAACATGATGGACTCGCCAATAAGAGGAACCGGAGCACCGAAACATCGGAGTCAACTCCGGAGCTGATCGAGGGATCAACCCAGACCACACGTGGGACAAGAAGCTTCCAAGACGCAGAGATGAAACTGTACTGGCAGACAGTAAGGATGCCGTATGCCTCGAGCACTGGCTACTTGGAGGCGACACACGAGCTGATATACCAATTCTTCCCTAGCTCGAGGCGCCACGTGAGACCCCCAATTAGATCTTTTGCCGCCCCGGAGCCGCCTCCGGTCAGGCAGCATCGTGGAACGGACGAGGGGCCAAACCCACAACGCCGAACACAGAGATGAAGCATCCAATGATGTTTCGAGAATGGAACGGGAGGCGTTCCAGCCAATCTAGATCGACCGGAGAGGACTCCGCCAATGAAATGTCTCTGGTGGATGAAAATCAAACCCCGGCTCCTCCTGTTGCCCCCCTGCTTGCTACTCTAATGGCCTTTGCAGCGTTCTGCGTTCGTCGTTGGGCATCATTATCTGAGCTAACGAGCCCTTGACAGGCACCGTGTCCAGCTGTCACACGCCTTACTGTCCTTACGGCGCCACGGGATTGGACGGACAGCCGATATTATGGGCAGAAGACTCCTTTCACGCAATCAAACGCGGAATCCAGCTGCTCGGGGAGGCCCTAGGGTTGATGGACAGCTACAACACCACCGCTACCACACCTCCTTGCGGCCCCCTTCAGATGCCCAGACCAGCTCGGAGACCCCTGTGGAGACTGAGGGGGGACATGGCCATGGTGCTGGATGCGATCTTTGGTGGCGAACAAAAGGGACTCGATGCCCGGGCAGCACTTCGGGCTGATTTAGTTGTTGCAAACTCGCCTGTGTTCCGATACCAATACAGCTGTCGTCGTTCCAAGCGTCGTCACGTCGAAACCCTCTCGTTAACGGCCTTCAAAGTCTCCAGTTTAAGACAACGGAAGAGTTGCGACTTCAGGCCTAGCACGGGCTATCTAGATCCATATCGGCTTGTCTGGTAACCCATGAACCCCCCTCCTTTTCCATGGCATTCGCCGGTTGCCTGTCAGCTGGTGCTACGCTGCGAGGATCGGAAGGGCTGGACCATGACGTACTGACAGTAGCCGCAGCTTAATCATCGTCGACGACTGCTGTTCTACAACCAGTGGTTTCCCGGCTTTTTGCCCTGTTTTCATCGCATCCAAATTTCATGAGAGTTTTCTTTTCGTATCGGGCGGTTTCGGACCCGCGAGAACTCGAAAACCTGCGCTTCGGCCAAGACATCGTCATCAAGATAGGTAGAGGAGGCACACCCTGTGTAGAGCGATTGATTCAACGTCGTGTCTTTTTCATTTTCATGATTCTATTCGTTGTTGACATTTTGACAACATCCATTTCACTTGTTTCCTGTTCAGCTCATCACCCAATGTTGCCACGTAGCTCTTCCTAGTCTCAACATTCTCTTATGACGCCCCTTTTCCCGCTCTAATATTCGCCGCAACAGAGGTTCCCCTGGAAAAGAACGTGTCCAAATACCAAGCCACCACGTCTCTCGTATTTCGCCTTCACTTGGGTATATGTCATGCCGCGTCGTCATCCCCCGCTCCAGCCCCTCAGCTGTCCGCGTCGTAGACGAGTATGTCAGCCGAACTCTCCATGCCTTCCCTTCCCGCCGTAACCATCGTGAACTCGTTGAGTATCGCAATCTCGTCGAATTCCGCCGCCAGTCTGTCGACGAGCGCCGCCGACCGATCCACCACGCAAATGTCGAGGTCGACGACGAACGGCGCCAGTATCGGTTCCAGCAACGGGTGGTGTTTCCCCTTCTCCTCCGAATCCTTGATGATGGCCCGCGCCTCCGAGGACGTCATCAGCCCCTCCCGCAACACCATCGAAAGCAGACCCCGGACGATCGCCTGCGGGAGCCTGAAGCACCGCTGCAGCTTCTGGTACCCGATGATGCACGTGCGGAAGTCGGATCGCTGCTCGGAGCTGTCGATCGCCTGGGCCGACTCGCGGAGGGCCGCGTTCGCGACGTAGAGCAGCGCCGTTTGCCAGAGGAAGCTGTACGAGGCCGACGGGCAGTTTTGGAGGTACGTGATGGCGATCCTTTTCAGTTGGGTGGCGGACGCGGAGCAGACTGCCTCCGGGGAGGCCTGCTGGGACGTGAAAGACTCGAGTCTGGTGCGCATCGCGTCGCCGTGTCGGAATAAGGGGCGAAATAGATCTAGCACGAAGGCGTGCAGGTAGGTGCTGTGGATATTCTCGTCAGCCCCCTTTTCGACCATCTCTTCGAAGACGGTCCCCATCGTCTGATTCCCGTCCGTGGAGAGTTTACTTACTGCAAAAGGAGAACGTGATGCGCACTCTCACCGCTGCGCACCAGTTCCAGGGGTAGATCGTCCGCCCACGCCAGGTATCGTCTGTACACCAACTCCATCGCCTCCACCATCGAATGAGCCGTGGTCTGTACGCTGTTGCTGGCATAATTCATCCAAATCATGTCGTGAGCTATGAGAACCAGCTTGCAGAGCAAAGAGAACGTCTGCCCCGCATATGCTGGCAATTGCTGCTCATCCGATGTCAGCGCTTCGCCAATGTCGTTCGTGTATCCTGGAATCGGCGTCCTTGGCGGAAAAGTGATTTTGCATGCCTGGTCGTGCACGCATCGTATCCTTGCAGCCGTCAATATCGACACCGGAGATATTTGGGGAGAAGCTGGACTCTCAAAGGAACCGCGGGTTTGAGAAAACAACTCCTTGAAACGTACGTGATGTAGACAAAACTGCCCCAAGCAGTTTGTGCGGTGGCCTTTTCCCACAGCATGTCCGCGCCGGTTTCCGGCCATGCCTCCACCATTTCGTCTTCGGGGATGCCAAAGAGCCCGATGCTCTTGGCGAGGTCGATTGCGCTCTCGAGGTGTTTCGAGGCATCCGTCATGTTCTTCGCGTGACACATGGACGACATGCTCAAGTAAAGCAATGCCGAAACCGTGACCGGAGCTACGAAACCCAGCCTCCAATCCTCCTCCAGAAGCTGGATTGCCTCGTCGTAAAAGGCATAACTCCAAGCGGAAGCCTCCGGCTCGTACGCAGTGTAACCTTGCTGTTGATTGGTTAGAGGAGTCCACGGCTACGGGTATTCGACGGGGAAATTAAAGCCTCACGCAAGCCCAACTGAGAAGAGAGTTGAATAGCAGCTTGGAGCAGAATCGAGAGCTGCCCGAAACCAGGCTGTCGAGGAAGAGATCAACGTCGAACAGGGCGGTGATGGTGTGGTCGGTCTCCAAGTACAATGAGATTGCTCTTCTCGCTGCTTCGGGGGGTATGGGAACGTTTGTCCACGTCGATGGGTCCAGTTTCTGCAGTCTTTCATCGCACAGAACGGGGAGATCTGGGAGGCCGGACTCCCTGCTCCCGAACTTGCTCGGCCCGCTTAGGCTCTGACTTGAGGTGCTGCTGTCGCGTGGTTCCGGATGAATCCTGGTCCTGTGGCCGGAAAACGATGATTCCGATTCTGTTGGCGGCAACGGGGAGGGTGTGTCGGTTGACATGGGGGAGACTCTGAGGACGGATTAGCCGCGAAGAACGGTTGAGGATATACGAACACAGGAAGCGCGTTGCATAGTTGGCCAAGATGCAACTCCGGCTTTGGCCTGGTGGACTGTCAAGTTCCTTAACGATGAGTCCGGCGGGTGGCTACTTACGCGGTGGACGGAGACTCGACGGACAGACTTTGGCTGGGCCTCGAGGAAGAAGAGAGCTCAAAGTCGAGATGCGGGACTTCTGTCGGGGCCCAAGGTGAGTAAGCGATGGCGTGACGCACCATCAATTCGAATTCAAGAGAGTTCTGGTCTGGAGGTGGGACCCCGTGAAGGATCCCGTGGAAGGGGACGTCATAAGCAGAATGGAGTTGTCCCCGGAGGGACGCGACGATGTTCGAGGCCTCCCCCCCAGCCCGCAACTGCTGGAGGACGTCTCGAACCTGGTCGTCGGGGAGAGAGCGAAGAATGCTCAGAAGCTCTGCGGCATACCTCTGGGTCTTTGCTGTCGATTCGTTGAGCAGCTTCATCCCCGAGGGGATGGAGTTGAGAATGGTCTTTGATATGGTCGCATACTCGCAGGCCAGACCGCGGCGCTGGCAGTGGCTGCATGGTTGCAAACCGTTGCACTGGAAGAGATGTCAGTAGGATGATGGGCAAGGGTTGTTGACCGACAGGCATTAAATCAGATGTGTCTTTGTGTTACGAAGAGAGAAGACTTTTGCCGAGAGCACACACTACTTGCCACACCAGTGTCTCTCTGTACATGGGCAACGGTTCCCGCTTACGCAACACCAAGATGGAACGACGGGTGTTCAATACCACGATGAGTCTTTGGCAAAATCTCATAACCCGACGACGGCCAAAGACTCACAGACAGAGCAGAAGAGGCGGCGGCGGAAGTGAACAACGTACCCCTATCTTCTTCTCCCGACAGCTGTTGCAGGCTTTAGTCGTGGCTCGGCGCTTCCTCTTGGAGCCCTCCTGGCCCCCAAGACCTCCACTCGCCGATGAGGAGGCGGCATCCCCATCGTCGTCAGTAAGGGATCTCGGGTTGTTGGCCGGAGGACCTGGAAGAATGCTTCTGTATTTCCGTTCCGGTTGCATGGGTTGCAGCGTTGTGGCGAGACTGAAAGGACGTCTCGAAGAAGGACTGCTGGGGTGGCCGTGGAGGTACCGGCGGAGCGATCGGGGAAAGAGGGAGGTGAGTCGACAACGGTGTGCGAAGATGACTTCATAATAAGCTGCAACCGGTTGTCGATACTAAGTTTTTGTGTTCGGAGAGAGAGGAGAGAGGGAACGAATTTTCGCAAAAGGAAGAGAAACAGCAATGTTGCGCCATCTGCAGACGAGAGAGTAGGTACACACTAAAGGGTTCCCCCCTCTGCCCACACCACACAGAGAGAAGACACACACACACAAGCACACACACACCGACCGAGTCTTGGGGAGCACAAGTCAAAGTGGAGGGGAGGCTTTGCGTTGTGTTGCCAGCGGCTAGCATGGGATGGGGGAGGGGAGACGCCATGCCATGCGAGTGTGAATGTACCTGCATAACAATTTCTCACGCGGATGGCGGCCTGACGGGTTACTCGGAAAATGCTCA
This sequence comes from Colletotrichum karsti, assembly GCF_011947395.1. Lineage (NCBI taxonomy): Eukaryota > Fungi > Ascomycota > Sordariomycetes > Glomerellales > Glomerellaceae > Colletotrichum > Colletotrichum karsti. Next base: position 580,800 of record NW_024065927.1, read on the forward strand.
CACTGTGTTCATCACCCTTGCCCAGCAAGTTCCCGGCAAGGGTTAGTTGGCTTGCCATTTTGGCTGCGCTCCGTTTCGCTGCTGATAGTCAGCACTCAGTCGACATTTTATGCCTGGGCCAGTTTTCCGCCCGTCTTCTTTTTTATGATCATCCCGTCGAGATTTTGCGTTTTGTCCGTGTGTGTGTCCGGTGTCTGTGAGTCCAGCGTCGATTTGAACCCCGGTAGGACGCCGTTTTTGCGGAGCTGAGATGAGCAGTTCAGAAGACGTTTTTGACATCGGGCTGTGGGAAGACATACCCAGATAAGCGGCTGGAGGATACGTGTTCAACCGTTTCACGATTCCCAATGAGCAAGATCTCATGACGGCCCAGCTCGATCAGTCAAACAGTACTTACCGTAACTTACGGCAGCGGGCAGACCAATGCCCGGAGCCGTCAATCGAAACTTCCATTGCATTCGACCTGGGAGATGAGACAGGAAGAAATCTGCCGGATTTCTCAGTGACGTGCCGTATTTTCCTACTACGGTGCTCCTCTCATCGTTATCGCAATTGCTGTTCGTCATTGGCCTTGTCATCAAAGGTTCTTCCAGCTGGGGAGATAGCAGCGGTAATCGAGGCGAGGCAGGTCTGCCGACAGCATTGGGCTGACACCTGAAGAACCAAGGTAGTGGAATGGGTGTCCTTGGATAACGGATTTGAAGGTCGTTATTTCGGTCTTACCGTCTTAGGGTATTGATGAAGCTTTTCCATCAACCTCCGCATGCAATGGTGACCAAGAGTCCATACGTAGAAGCGGCTGTGCCTCGTCATTCGCTGAACTTTGAGCTGCCATAAGTGCTGGATTGGGTCTCACCGATAAATCTGTTGGATGACCCCATCATTCCAAGATGAAGGGAGGCAGGTTTATCAGCGGCATCGACACGGCGCAGTCGGCGGCGAGTGCGGTAGAGAGTGACAGCAGCAGCAGCAGAGCAGCAGCAGCCCGGCGATTCCATCTTTGTGTATCCGAAGGCTGAAGCCATCGCCTGCAGTAGGGCCATCGACAGAAATTGCATGCCGCGTGGGTGTGAGCGACTCGACCCCGGAGCCCCAAGCTTTTGATGTCGTATTCTGGATGCACCTCACAGATGTTGAACAGGGAGATATGCCAACACAAGGGCATTTGGTACGCTGTCGTGATCTGCCACCGATGTCATACTTGGGTTGTGAAACACGGGCACGCGGGAGTTCCAAGCGATAAAGAAGCCTTTCCATTGTTCTGGCCGCGTAGAGCAACCCACACGCGAATATTAGTTGCCGACTATGGTATTGCAGGTCAGTTGCGCAAGTCACTACTACAACACGACAAGTGATAGAGCCCTCTCAAGGCAAGGCGGCAACACAAGTAAGCTTACCGATAAAGGCTTGTAATAAGCATCTCCGCGGGTTCACTCAGCAGGCATGTTGATTTGTTAGTTGACCACAGGCTTGCGTGTGACCAAAAGCTTAAACCTCAACAGAAGTATTTGCAGCTTGTCTATTGTTTGTAGAATCACGGTTGTCAAAGACTGAGAAAGGCATTTAAATGACTGAGAGAGGCACAGAACTACTAAACTCAAGACATGAATGGCCATCAAATAATCCCCCAAACTACTTGCAAAATCCGGGAATCCAGAGACGCGGGTGCGAGGCGAAGTGAGGTCATGATGATTCTGAGGGGTACGAAACCCAGGTCCGTGATTCGTTCGAAGTTGGGATTTCGAAGCTTTAAATGCAGGTTCCACTGCGAATGGAAACATAGATCAGGCTTTTATCGTGCCATCTGAAGGTTTCTTGGAAAATCCGACCGGTGATGCTAGAGAAGACTGCCGGTTTATTCAGGAAGCCCGCATGGTTGGGACGACATTTCCATCCTGTCAGGCGCGGGAGCTTGAGTTGAGGGGGACGATCGAGATCCGCGTAGCTGGAAAAAATGAGGGGATTTGTTTCCCAGAGACCGGAGTCGCGCTCCGGCGGCTCTGATTGGCTGAAAGATACCCCTCCGAGCCCTCAGCTCGAAACAGCGTGCTTACATCAGCAGATGACATAACCACCGGTCCGCTCCGAGGCCGAAGCTCCGGATCCGCTCCGATACTCGGCCGGAGGTACGTACCTCGTCTTCGGAAACCGGCGACGGCATTCTAATAATAATTCTTTATTTTATTCCTGCCTTATTTTTATTTTGTCACCTTCCACTTCATCTAGCCGAATCACACCTCAGGATGACACATTTTGGGTGCCTGCACAGAGAAAGTGCATCGGAAAGGAACTTGCAAGGCTGAACTGGCATGCCATCGCCACTTTTCCTTCATCAGCTCGGTGGCTCATGCCTGGTTTTTGCCGCTGCCTGGCCTTCGCCTGTCGCTGCCTCCTCCAAGCGAAGCGACGACGAACGAAGCCGACCGTGATCATGACTCTCGACCCCAAATTGACCACTCGCGATGCTAATTACAGACACAGCGTGTCAAGTCAAGCACCCCGCGCAGGTATCGTCTCGTTTGAGGCCCACGTTGAATCCTACGCTGCTTACTCTGCATGCGCCGCGCCTCATTCTTGCGCACTAAATCTGCAATTCTTCCATTCTCCCACACAAACAGCGAGCCGCTTCACCCGCTTCCTGTCCAATAAGCTGACGAGCTCATGACAGGCCCGTCACGCGTGCTGAGACTTCTGGGGCCTGCAGTCACCGCCTTGCCTCGCCTGACTTGCCTCCCGCTGAGACGGCGTGGCTCATTTGCCTCACACTGATTGGTGCCTCCAGCTGCTTCGTGTTGGCTCAGTCTGTCACCACCATCTCAAACATCGTTCAGCCTGACCCTAGGTTGTCTTACCGGCTGTGCTGCCACGGCCGCTCCCGCGCTCCTCCCGCTCTTCACACTTACCCATCCGGTATATAACATTCGGACGGTAGGACGGGTTACACTGCGATCATCGTGTAACGTGTCGATTTTCTCTGCTTCTATTGTCGACCCCGTCCGGACCCCACACACGAGATACCCCGCCATTGCCCCGCGGGGATACAAACGCGCGCCTCGCGCAGGTGATTGACGATCAACTGAGCGCCCAAGATGGATGAGAAGTCGCAGTTGCTGCGCTCCGACAGCATTAATCGGCAATTTGCTGCGATCCTCGCCGATGCCCAAAAACAATATGCCGACTCCACGGGCCTCGACCTCAAGGACTACATGAACCCACCCATGAAGACAACCGAAGACCTCCTCAACGTCATCAACCGCCAAAATGAACAGTTCACCAGTTTTCGCGAGAAGCGCCAGAAGTTGTTTCAAGGCCTATCCGCAGCCTGTAAGCCGCTTGAGGTCGTCGGTGAAGCCCTGGCTGGCGCCTCTGAGGACATCTTCCCACCCGGCCAAACCATCTTCGCCGCAGTCATGTATCTGGTGAATGCTGCCAACGGCGTCTCGACATGCTACGACTCGATCATCGACTTGTTCGACCAAATGCAGGACTTTACCAATCGACTCAAGTTCTACGTGTCGCAAAAGATGTCGAATGAGCTCCACGACAAGGTCGTCCAGATTCTTGTCACCATTTTTGAGATTTTCGTCCTGGCAGCGCACGAGGTCAAGAGTGGCCGACTCAAGTCATATTTCAAGCGTCTATTTGGAAAGGAGAGCAAGGTACCAGATGCGATGAAGAAGCTTGCCACTCTCACGGAGGGAGAAGAGCGTCTCGTCATCGCCGAGACAGGCGCTGGCGTCAAACGGTCGCTCTCCAATCAGGATCGCCTTTTAGAGATGATGTCCAGGGTCGATGTCAACGTCCAGACCCTTCGTGCAGAAACTCGTGTGCCCCAAACGAGAGAGCAGGCCCTGTCATCGAACCGAGACAAGCTCAAGGGCATCCTCCAGCCCTCCGTGTACCCGGAAGATACCCTCTCGGCTCTGAACAGAACGAGAACACCGGGTACCTGTGATTGGATTCTTGAGGACCCCTCGCTGAAGGCTTGGTTGGCTGGTGATATTCGATTTCTCTGGGTGGCAGGCAACCCCGGAACAGGAAAGTCGTATCTGACCTCACGTCTTGTCGCATGGGGCCAAGAGCTTCTCAATACCCAGGAGACCACCAGTATGATGGGGTATTTCTTCTTCAAGCAAAACAACCCAGAATCTCGATCGATGACGCAGGCCTTGCGAGACATGGCGTACCAAATCAGCGAACAGGATGTGTTTTACGGCAAGCAACTCATACGCGAGGTGGCCACGAGTGACGACATTAAGACTGTCTCGAGCGCGTTCAGAAAGCTGCTCGTTGAGCCATGCGTGCCTGACAGATGGAAGAGACACATCTTCGTCCTCATTGATGGACTAGATGAGGCCGAACCCCGCGAGGTCAATGAGTTCTTGTCCTTACTGGATGATCTCAATCAGCAATCTGCGGATGGTACGAGGGTTCAGGTGGCCCTCATCGGAAGACCAAGCCTTTCAGACGATATCAACGACTATCTCGGCAACGATTCTACAGGTGGCCAGCAACTACGAACGATCCATGTCACAGCCGAAAGAAACAGCTCAGATATAGTGTCCTACATTGTCGAAGGTGTCAGCAACGCGCGGATTCTTCGTGGATCCACAGACGACTTCAAGGACAGCATCATAGACGCAATGGTCAAGCAGGTCGATGGTCTTTTCATCCTGGCCAAGTTCATGTTGGCCGAACTCAGCAGAATACGACACCCGAGAAGAATCATCGAGAGCCTTCAGTCATACCCCAAGGAAATCAACGGCATGCTTAAGAAAGCCGTGCTTGGCTTCAGTTCAAGCATCACGCAAGAAGAAGCAGATGATCTGAACGAGATCTTGCGCTGGGTCTCGGTGGCAGAGATGGGCCTCACATTGGAGCAGATTGAGGCCATTTTGACACTCAAGATGGGAGATGCGCCATTTCGACTCGAGGAGTCTTTGAGAGGTCAATTCTCGTGCTTTTTCACCTTGGAGCGCGAGGATGGACTGTCGACTGCTGATCTGGCCGACCGTCACGAGCTTCATCGCCGTCTATCTCTCATTGAATTGGACACTGCCAAACGAACAAGCCCCGATTTCCTCGAGGCTGATAGGGACATCGAGTACTTCTCAAACAAGAGCACGACTTATGTCACTTTCTTCCACATGTCGGTCAAGGAATTCTTTAGGGAGGATGTCTCGACAGACCTGAGGGCTGATTCGAAGTCTCCTGCTATCGGCTTCAAGCTAGCCGAGGCCAGGTTGCATGTCCTGAAGACCTGTCTTCGCATTTTCACCGACCCGACATACTTCACATTAGGTCATGAAGGCCTGTCTTTACAGCGATATGCCGCGTGGTACTGGCCAGAGCATCTGGAAGATGTCAAGCTCTCTGAGATCTCTGTGGCAGAGAAAGCCGACATTGGAAAACGCCTTTACACCATGCTCACCGATCCCACTGTTCTCCTCACCTGGACGAACCTGTTTGAAGAGTCTCTGGACATTTGGACCGACAAGAACATCGAGATGGTTTCTAAATGGCTGAGAGATGCAGACGTCGTTAGCGGTCTCACCCCCGAGCAAAAGGCTTGGGCGACCGCTGCGGCTACAAGTCCAGCACGGCTACTAGAGCCTATGGGAAGGACCTTTGCCAAAGCTTGGCTTGTAGAGGGATTTGGCATGTACATGCCGACTCTCTTCTGTTTCGGAGTGGTCCAGTGTCTGCCGCTCCTGGAGCAAGGCAAGCCCTGGAGTTACTCAGAGCTACACTGGCAGGAGGTCTCACTCGAGGACAGAATGCAGAGAGCTACCGACTGGGCAAACTATCAGCAAACGGGACACTGGTACCGCAGAATCGGCAGTACTCTTCTCAACCTTGGCGAGCATAAGAAAGCCTTGGAGTACTTTGAAAAGGCTCTTAACCTCGACTCAAACATTGTCGAGAGTTGCGGTAGAATGGGTCTATGCCATGCCATGAGCGGCAACTACGAGAAAGCTCTCAAACTTCACCTCATGTGTGAGGTTGTAGAGCAGGATCACATGGCCAAGGGGTACTACCAGACCGAACAGGAAGTCAAGAACAGCAAGTGGCGACTCTACAAGAACCAGGCCCAGATCGCAGAGTGCTACAACCGCATGGGTAGAGTCGAAAGCGCTATAGCATACTGCCGCAAAGCCATCAGGAATGCGTACGATGCCCCCGAGTTTGAGCCCGAAGCTGCCTACATGAGGGTTCTGGCCGGAAACAACCGCATCGCGGAGATGATTGGCCTCTTTGAAGAGTTGGACGGCAGGTATACGGAGAGGGGTAACTCCCGCTTCGTCTTGTTCCTTTTGAGCCAGATCCCGGATCCTTCCATTCGTGACTGGTTCCCTCAGGCTGCTGCCAGGACGGGAAACACGGATATCCTCGCAGAGCGCTACCGAAATGCCATTGTATCGGCTCATGACGCTCAAGATTCACGCAAGGCATTCTATCTTCGAAACTCGCTCGGAAATATTTATATGGCGGCACAACATTACGACGAGGCCATCGAGATCCAGGAGGGCATCTGCTTCTTCGACTACAAGGCGAGGGGCAGTTTGGCTGTGCGGATCGAGTACATCGCCTCCTTCAAGCAACTTGCGAGAGCATACTCCCTCAAAGCACTTGAAGCCGACGATACGTTGCGATCCGAAGCGGTAGATCCGTGGATCAAGAAGCTGGAAGAGCTCATGGAGCAGCAGCGCAAGTATCAGAACAGAGACGTGCCGCTACACATGGCTGGATTCGACTTCAATGAGGCATCGATATACCTGATTCTCCTATACCGCCTTCGAAACAGAGACGGAGAGGCCCGACAGCTGCTCTCTGCCTTGATCTCCGAAAGTTTGGAACTCCTGGAAGACGATGAGCCTCAAAACGACGAAACCAGCATCGCCAACTTGCAACGGACCTTGATCGCGGCAGGTGACAAGATCAACGCGCTAGCACTGTGGCAATCCGCGAGAACGCCCCCGGCAGCAACGAGTCTTGCCGGACATCTCATTACCGAAAGACGCTCCAGCTCGCCCCGAATCGGCGGGCTGTCGCCGCGGAGACATACGAAGCAAATCACTCTGACCAAAGTCTTCTCCGAGGATCGCGACTTCTCGTGCGATCATTGTCTCAAGCTTCTTGAGCCTTCCGATAAGTTCGCGGTGTGCTGGTACTGCGTCGACCTGAAATTCTGTCTTCCCTGCTGGACGGCCGTGAAGAGCCAGAACTTCACGCCCGGGCACACGTCACCGTGCAAAGCGAGTCACGAGTGGTTGATCGTGCCGCCCTTGCCGAAGGATCTTCAGGCTGGAGAGATTTTAGTCGATGGACAGATTCGGAAACTAGATGAGTGGAAGTCAGCGCTACGGCAGAGATGGGTGCAGACGAAGCCCGCCTTGGGGCTTGGTATTAGCTAGACGTTGCGGTTGATCATAAGGTAGATAGAGATTCTGCATGAGTGCATCCAAGAAACAGACATAGCATAGCAGTGCGACGGCAAGATGTAGATGACGCGCTGGGTAAAAGAATAGGGAATAAAGTCTAATTTGCAAGACACGTGCCGTATTTCCCAACATAACGAAGTGTCCCCAAACTCAAAGTCTGTATCTGAGCAATTTCGACCCAAGATTACAACTCATCATGCACGACTCCCTTCGGACCATCACCAATATCAACCCTGACCTCCTCATCGCGTTGACTTTCCACAGACTCGTGAAAAGCAGGCTGAATCTTCCCATCGGCTACAGATCGAAGAAAGTTCTCCACGAATCCAGGCGTGATGGAATCGCTCTGCTCTGAGTGATACATGAGACCAGTCTTGCTATCTTGCAGCGCTATGGCGGGAAAAGTCCATTTCAACCCCATGCTTGCTGGTATATCCGGAAACGCGGGCGGATCGACGGTGACGAATCTGAGATCTCGTTCGTATTTTCGGGCAGTTTCTTTGATGTGGAAGGCGTACTGCTCTCGTCGGGCTGAGTTGAAGTCGAAGAAGTACAGGACGTTGGTTTTGCTCTGCAATTCCAGGTTAGATATTATGTTTCATTGTAAAAATGACCAATTCCATGATTTTGGCGTTTATGAACAAAGAACTTATGGAATGTTTTTTTTGGATAAGACATTGAACTGGGGTACCTCTTTGTATTCGGCCTTGTTTCCGTGGGTCATCTCGGGAACTAGACGGGAGCTGCATGATTTCAGGAAATCATCTAGCGAGTAGACATCCTTAAAGAACTCAGTTGTCGACAGTATGAAATGGTCAAGATTATTGAAGCAGTCGAGAGACGATGGGCCATCTGCCGGGTCGCGCGATATGGCGCCAAAGGAATAATGATGCGCATTGTCAGTGGCTAAATCGAGAAATCGCTTGTAGAGACCTTTGCCTGCGTCTTGGTCTGTGAGGCGAAGGATGAAGACGACGGAATCGGCGTAGGCGAAGTCGGTGACGTTTTCTAAGCCTAGACTTGAGATAACTGGGCGTGATGAACGTTTAACGAAGGCGGTAATACTATGCGCATAGCAAGTAACATTAGAATGAGTCGGCTTGTGCATAACTTCAAGTACGGCGACTTACTCCCCTGCTTGCCTAGGTCCTCGATAATATTCGAATGTCTTGGCTGATCGGTACAATCGAATGGCGGGAAACGACCGCACATCGTGCTCTTCGCAGATATGTGCGTTTACCGCGCAGTTGAGGCTCAAGATTGTTTTATCGTAGTATGTGATTGAATCCCATTCCTTCTCGAGCAATTGGCTGTTCCAACTGGACTGTCATGAGCGGATTGTCGGGAAGCACGATGAGAGTGGTACCTGTCTGGCTGTTGGGAGAAGATGATGTCAGCAAATTTCAGCCTACAGTTTGCAGAACTTGAAGCTTACGTCGACAACTACCGCACATGTCAATATGCTGTTTGATATTCGACGTAAAACCATGGATAGGATATAGCTTACATGCAACTAAGGTGTCGTGCCCACCATTGAGGGCTTCTTCAAGCTCAGATTTGCTCGCATGTCGCCAGGCCGATGCACATACTGCGAGCAGGGCGTAGGAAACAAATCGTGCCCAAAATGCCATCTTTGATCCGGAATATCGATGCCATCGTCAGAAGAAAGAAAGAAAGAAAAGTCAATCCATGGTCGAAAGGTGTGAGTTGTGAGATCCTCCTTACTGACTGGTCTCCTCCTACCCCAAGATAGTCCTCGGAGCTGATCTCCGCAATATCCCTTCATGATCACGGAGATGCGGCGAATGACACCCTTCCCCTGTTACATCGCGCCGCGAACAAATTTAACCACTTCATCCCATTTGCCAATTCTCTTTTTTCCCGATGCTGCATCACGCATGTCTCCGTCTGGACCATTGCACGTGCTGAGGCGCGTTTGGGCCAATTGCTACTGGAAAAGTATCCAGGATGCAAGACCAGCTCCATATGATTGACTTGCCCATACTAATTGCTCACCCCTTGGTCTTCAAATTTTCTTTAACCCCTCTCAGTGTCTTCATCTCAAATATTCCATGACACATCCAGTTCTTTCAATGCGGCTACAGCGGTTTCTCTTGTTGTCAACATCATTGAATCGTTGAAGTTCATCCGGTTCTTATTTCTTAGGCCGTTTCAATCTTGGCGTCTCAAAGTCCTCAGACATCAGTCGAACAGCAGCGTCTGGTCTAGTCCGAATGCAGAAATGAAGTTGAGCTGGATAACCCTGCTACATGTGTTTACGGCCACGGCTGCTGCGGCTAGCAGATCCAATGACCAAAATGTCCTGAAAGATTACACTTGTGATCACACAGGATATGAAGTTCATCTGTTTACCACGTCACCCCTGGTTATCTATATTGCCAACTTTGTTACTCCTTTCGAACGAGAACATCTCAAGAGAATCACGTCAGTATCATGAACTATTATCAAACTTGTCGCACGATGTGACTGATAAACAATATCCAGGAATGGGACTTTTGCCCGCTCCAACGTCGCTTCAAGCGGAGGGGACGTCGTGTCATCCCACCGGACCTCGCAGTCAACAACGGTGATACCGGACGCCGTGACACAATGCATCCTCGAGCGCGCGCGACAGTTCCAAGGCCTGGGTACGCCGCCCACTCATTTGGAGCCGATCCAGCTTGTCAAGTACGGCCTTGGAGAGCAGTACCATTTTCATACGGATTGGTTCCCGGCCGACTCGGGAGAGCATGGATCTGTAACGAAGGGCGGTAATCGTGTGAGCAGCTTCTTCACCTATGTTTCAGTCAGCGACGACATTGCTGGCGGGGGAACAAACTTCCCTCGACTTCAGCCACCGCCGGGAAAGGGATGGTGCAAGTTCGTTGACTGCGACGAGCCGTGGGAGGCGGGAGTGACGTTCCGCCCGGTGGAAGGTAATGCCCTGTTCTGGACGAACTTGGTCGACAGAGACACGGGCGACGAGCGAGTTTTACATGCTGGTCTGCCGATTGTTAGGGGACAAAAACTGGGAATGAATATTTGGACGAAACAGGGACCTTTCAATTGAGGACTTGAACTCGGTAGTCCGTAGATCCGTTGATCAAGGCGAGCTGTCAACCTAAATTCGTTCCGCAGCGGTTCATTCGATCTTGTTTGAGATGCTCTCTATCTGGAACCGAACGTGCTCCGGGTCGCTTGGCCACCCCTTCGGCATCTGACCTCGGCATAGACCCACTTGCCGACTGCTGGACCGGGGGGCTGCCGCACCGGGACAATCAGTGGGGCCGGCATCACCGACGGGAAAGTTAATCAAGAAAGCTGTAAGTGAATGACTCTTTTTAATGCTACCGACGTGGGATCTTCGTGCAGGCGCGATGAGTGACTCGCATCGAGTTTGTGGTGCTCTGAGGAAAACAACTCGCGTCAGACTCAGTTGATGAATCGATGGTTGTTGAGTGGCTGGATGAAGAACTCCGGAGCACCCATCAACACCACTAAGCCAGAACATCTTCCCAACCCTTGGGCAGCACATTTCTGAAATGCGTATGTGCTGTTACAGATTATCATCTCTCGTATTCGCAATCAATGTCACAAACCAATGGTCATAGCGCTTGTCAACTTTTCCAAGTCCGAAAGGTTCAACAGAGCAGGGTTATTGGACAGGGCCACATTGAAGCCTTGAGAGTTCAGCAGTTGGTTTTTGTATTATTGTCGCGCGGGAAGTTGCCTATCATGCACCAGCTTCCTTGAGAGCTGCCTGCCCCTGCTTCACGATAGCGTCCGTCTCGTCCGCGCTCAGACCCGGCAGCGGATTCCGCTGGCCTTTGGCGTTGAGGGATCCGGGGGCCTTCTTGTCCTTGAGATCGAGTCCGGTCACGATCTCTGCCGCCTCCGAATCCGTCAGACCCGTTGTCGGGTTGACCTTATTGTCACCAATCGCCTCGGCGTTCAGGCTGCCGTTGCCCCCCGTACTCTTCGTTTGCCTCGTTTCAACCTCCAAGCTCCTCCTCTTCGCATTCGTGCCGTCGCTGGCGGGCATAACCTCCACTTTGAAGCTGCGACGGCTCAAGTCGTCCGCCGCTGAGACTACGTCGCTGTTTCGATCGACTAAAGCAGTGAGCTGACGTGCTGCGGCGCCACTGAGAGCGGGCTATTGGGAAAGAAGCATTAGTCGTCATTCCAAAAACAGAGAAACGACGTTTATACACGTACCAGAGCCGATGCAGCGCCTGATAAGGCAAGAACCGCAATGGAAAACCGCATTTTCAGTTGTCTTGGCGTGGAATGCGTTGTGTGTGTGTGTGTGTGTGTGTGTGTGTGTGTATGGACCGAATTCTCAAACTTGCGCGTGGAAACGACCGTAGTTTGTGCAGAAAACGGAAACGAGAAATTCGCAGTGGAAAGATTCGCAGATTCGCAGAAGTGAGTGTAGTTGTCGACACCGAGCTGCTGTTGACCAGAGGTGAAACGTTGAGACCAAAGCAAAGAGTGAAGCAAAGATCGGTAGAGGGTGGAGGAGGAGGTCCAAACACTTTTGGGAACGGGTTCATTGATCTGAACTATATAGTGATTCGCATGCCATCTTAATTCCACGAGCATCAGTTGCATCCGAAGTCGAGCACGAACCAATGCCCGCGTGCATCTGGGCACTGGTATCACCTCTGTGGAGAAGGGGGTCGGAGTCTCAACCACGCACCCCTGTCGCGGATCAGAGTGCATCGGGGCCAAATGTCTGACAGAAAGCTCCAGCTCCGCGGACGAGACGCAAGGATTATGCCGTATATCCAAAACTATGGCGAATCAACTGGCAAACTGAGACGGCACAAGGATCTTGGAACTTTGCCCTGCAGTGAGCCCGTTAGGGGTCGGTTTTCCAGAGAAATTCCACCCGTCGTGGCAACGTGGGCACCTGTTGGACGGTCCCAAGACTTCGGGGTCGTAAGTTGGTTGTCCGCGTTGGGGTTAGATTCGTGTGCAGACTGTTTCGCTGGGTGACATCAAAGCGCTTCGCGAGCTCCCTCCAGGCCCTCCATCTCCTATTTTTGCACTCCCGGACTTCCTATTCGGAGGTTGAAGAGGCCTTCCATACGAAATGCGAACCAAAAGCATCTCCTCTTCTTGCGCCTCCAACGTTCTTTCGTTGAACGCTTTCTCCCCCTCATCCAATTATCGGCCTTCGCATCGAAGCCGAGATGCCGTGGACGCACCGACCATTCTGGCCAACAGACGGGGCAAATTCGTCACTTGAGCCGGGTGAAACACCAAAGCCCGAGTCGACATCCTGTGACTGAGCGAGGCCCGCACCAGCATAACTCCAGCTCGTTGAACCTGTTGATGGGTCTTCCCTGAGCTGGAGGCGGCGCATCAACCAGAAGAGAGTGCGTGTGCGCCAAGCTCGCGATGACAATAAGCATTTTCTTTATCTGCCTCATCCAAGAGTGAGGCTGTGTTTTGCGAATAGGGGTTCGCTAACATCGGCAGCTGAGAATTGACCAGAAGGCAATTGATAACTTTAAATCTAGCGCCAGCGCCGGTGCCGCCCACGTGCGGAACTTCGATGGCAGCGCGCCGGAATGCATTGAGATCCGCCTCCATCTACGGCTCCACCCCGGCCGGCGCCGACGGATGACTCGGCCCGGGACCGGTCATAAATTACGTGCTTTCACAGACAGAAAGAGTGGCTCTCTTTCCCCAGAGCAGAATTTCAGCTCATCTGCAGAACAAGAAATAATTCTCCGGTGGACATTTCATTGCATCATCCGCGGGGTGACATCCGTTTTTCTTTTTCTAACCCTGATCCATTCAGATTCTCCTTGAAGCGTGGAGCAGTCCAGACTTGAAGCACGCCTAGCCCAAAAGGAACATCGCGAGACGGGCTCTGAGCTGAACCGGTGCTACATAGCCATAAAATTAGTTCGCAACCAACACCTCAAGGATTTCACCATCTATCCCTTTCGTTATGCGTTGAGCATCACGGCTGCCACCCTCGCCGGGCGCGCAGCCGGGCCTTCGGTACTGGGCAATATATATGTAACGGAGCACGGCCTATATTATCGTCTGTTATCGGCCGCAGGGTCCGCCGACTGGGGCCGACCACACGGCCAGACTTGCCGGGATCGTTCCACTGCGGCTTAACCAAACTCTTAATGGGGAAGAAGACATGGTCGACCAAGTGTGATGCGGCCCGAACGTATTATAGGTCTTTGCTTTGCCACCGGAGCTCAACGCCAGTTCCCTCAGTTCTTCGGTTTCCTCCCGCAGGCGAGTCATTACGAGCTCTTCCTGCGGCGGCGATTATTCAACTTTCATCCCATCAGCAGTGGGGCCGAACGGCGGAGGACTTGGACTAGGAGCCTCCGACGGAACTGTCCGTAATTATGGCCAAAGAAGTTCTCGCCACTGTATTGCCAACATGATGACCTCGATAACGGCGATGTTATTACAATACATGAAGTCCGCTCGGACAACAAATCTCATCAGTTGCAACAACCGGAATGACTCGAGATCCAACTTCGTAGTTCCGATGCTCAGAACTGACCTTCTATCAGATGATTTTCCGTGAAGCCCTCTACGTCGCAGTAGTAACATTGTCTCGGAAAGAATGAGCCGAAGTTCTGGGTCCACGACTATGTGGTGCCAAGTGAATTCGGTCCAACAACGCTTGAAGTGAGAATGCCACAAAGTGAGACTCCCCCATGGGGAGAAACCCATCTCACAAGCGGGAGCTCGTGTCCATTTCCGTCCTGATCACCCAAGACTCAGCTTTCGGGTCGAATATCAACTTCTATAATTGAATCGCTGAACAAACCTACTTGTATAGTCAACCTTTGATGGCTGATCCTACCTTTCAGATGGATTTTTCGTCAGTGTCCGTGCTATACAACGCGCTTTACTACTATGCGCTTGAATGCGATACGTAGCTGTTTAACTTCAGCTCTGCGATGGGAAAAATCGGCGGCGGCTTATCGAAGAGCTCTGATGAGCGGCACGTCTTATCACGGCGTAAAGCGTACGGCGTAAAGCGTACTTGGATCGTTGTCTATCATGAGGCTTTCCGTGAGGTAGAAAACAGAAGCTCCGGGGAAAAAAAGAAAAACAAACAGACGCAAGAATCTTTAATGACGATCTTTGGAAGGGCGCTCAGGAATGCTGCAACCGACACACAGCCAAGAACGCCATAAGCTCGTGTTCTTGACCTGGCGACCCGTTTGCGGAGAGACATGGCTGAACTACGCCCCGTATGATGTCGCTCAAGACATCCGAACATGCCCTCCCTTCTGTGTTTCTCAACCTGGGCCGTTGAAGTGATTCTACAGGCTCACGAAGTGTGGCAAGGCGGATGACGGTTGTACGTGGCTTGGACGATTTGCGACCTGCCACTGAGACACACGATACTGGTCGTTTCCTAGCTTGGTCGTTGAACGACACGACGCACACGTCAGAGTAAGTAGAGCATGACCTTTTGTATAAATACAGTGTAAGAGAGGACTTTACACTTCAGCAATCTTCGTCTCAAAGAATCCAGCACAATTCCAGCTCTGTTTCGTTCAATATGAAGACATTCAACAGACTCATCGCTTTCGTGGCGGCCTGGTGAGCTACACAAGCTTATCCCCAACACCAACTCATACTAATATCTTCAGTAGCTCTTTCGCGGTGCAAGGTTTCACACCTGCATCTTGCCCAACTGTCACGTCCACGGGGTCTGTCTGTTCCACCTATCCTGTGTTCCCATGCGCCCAGATGTCAACCATCTCAAGCGTTTGCGGATGTCCAAAAACAGTCCCAACCACCACCATCGACTTTCCTTGCGGCGGACCTAAGCCAACAGGCTGCCAGAAATTCTATTCCTACGAGACCTCAGTGCCTAGTTGCGGCGGCGTCAGTTTCCTAACTCAAACGATCCCAACACGAACCAATCCGCCGGAGCTTCCTACTGAATGTCCGACTGTCACTGAGACGGGGACGATCTGCAGTTCCTGCATTAGGCCGGCGTGCTTTGCGCTGTCCACCATCTATAGTCTTTGTGACTGTCCGGCTTCAGTCCCGACAGTGTCTGCGTCGTATCCTTGCGGCGGAGAATGTCCCGGAGGGTGCGCAGGCACATCTTACGTTTACGCGTCGAATACGCCATCCTGCACATCGACAGCTTGCACGTGAGAGAGTGGCGAAGATGGAGGCTTCAGGTGCATCGTGCAGAGGGCTTTGAAGGGAAGACCATCGTATCAAGAATGATTTGCTCAGGTTAAACGCCAGAAACACATCGGATAGTCAGAGAACAATTGTGAATGTTCATCATTACTTCATTATTGATAAGTGGAATATGAAAGAACGGTGAACCATGAGACTAATTCCACTTTTGCTCCTTCATCTCAATCAACCATCGATTATTCGTTTTGCCCGCTTCAAGTTCGTTCGGCTAAAAGCGCATGACCCGCGATCTCCTCCGAATCTTACTCGGGACCGTCTGCGGCCCAACGCTTGTGAGAGTTGGCACCACAGGCTTGATCAGACCCGTTTCAGAGTCGAAGTAGACATGATCAATCGTCGTTTCGCGCCTGTAACCACCTCCACCAGGGATAGCGAATCGGTGGTAGACGATATACCAATCATCGGTTCCGGGAACCACAAACATGGAGTTGTGACCAGTACCAAGAATGCCCTGCGAAGGATCCTTCTGCAAGATATCACCGTGGTAGACCCAAGGTCCAGCAAAGCTTTCGGAGGTAGCGTAGCCGACGCGATAATTCTCAGATCCAGTGTCGTCGATTGAGTACGTGAGATGGTAGAGACCCTCGCGGTACACGACGAACAAGCCCTCTCTGAAGTTAACAAGACCGGTCATGGCCTGCAGCGTGTCCCATTTGACGGAAACCATGTCGTCGTTCAGCTCAGCGACCAGAGGGCGACCGTTGCCCCAGTACAGATAGTACTTGCCAGAAACGGGATCATGGAAAGCCGCTGGATCTATGGCTTGAGACGCTGTGATGGCCTCGTTGTTGAGAATCATAGCCTCCGGCTCAGCAGTGAAAGGCCCTTCCGGTGCATCGGCAACGGCGACACCGATGGTCTTGGTGTTGAGAGCTGCGTTGTGTCCACTGAAGTAGAAGTAGTATTTGCCATCCCGTTCCGCAATCGTCGGAGCCCAAGCGTTGCCGGTTGCCCATGGGACATTGCCGCTGGCGCCATCGAGAACCAGGAAAGGCTCTTCTCCGCGAGTCCAGTCCACGAGGTCGGTAGACTTCCACACGTAAAACTTGTTGCCACCCCATCCTGGAACTCCATCAGTGGTGACGTACAGGTAGTACACACCGTTGAAGACAGCAATGTTAGGGTCAGCATAGAGACCAGGAAGAACAGGGCTTCCCATCTCAACAGCCTTGATCTTCCACTCCGCGATAACTTCATTGCCCTTTGTAAGGACGTAGGTGACGTCGGAGGTTAGGTCAACGACAGTACCAGATGATGGCGATGAAGTTACACATTCAGTTGTGGTGAACACAGGCGCCAGGGTGGTGAGATCGGTTCCTGGCTTCACAGGAAACAGAACATGGTTGGCCGTCGTGTTGATGATGGGCGGGACCTTCTGGGCGGATGAGTCGGAGAGGGAAACCTCTGTGATAGCACCGACATTTCCAGAGCGAGAAAGTACTTCGGCCGCACTCAGCGATCTGTTGAAGATGGCGAATTCCCGAATCTGGCCCTTGAAAAGCTTGTCGCTGTCATAAACTGAGCGACCGATGTAGTTCGCGGCCGTGACGCCGCTACCAATGCTGCTCGGCTTGATGTTGACGTCCTCGTTCCTGGCAACCTCATAGCCGTTGAGGTAGATAGCGGTGGTGCGTCCTTCCTGAGTGAAGACGAGATGAAGCCAGGTACCTTGCGGTAACTGAGACCCAGAAGACGCGGTCTTTTCAGTAGTCCAGTTGCCGGTCGTAATAGAAGCTCTGTAGGGACTGCCGGTAGAAAAGATGTAACCGCTTCCAGAGCCAGAAACAGTATTGCCCAAGGCGTAAATGAAGTACGGAGTTTCTTGAGATGGGTCAAGAAGAACCTTGACTTCGACAGCGATGTTTTCGACTCCAGAAATGATGTTGTCAGGAAGCTTCACAAAGTCATCTACGCCGTCGAAAGCAAGGGCCCCATCTGAGACAGTCGCTCCACCGTTGATGACAGCATTGTTTCCATTACCAGAGACATCTTGAACCTCGGTTCCCTCGACCGAAGAGAAGTCGTATCGAAGAATCTCACCATCCGCACTGACGTCTCTGCGGGTCGTGGTCGACGCCGTCAGAGCCGCGAGTTCCGCTGCCGTGACAGGGATAACAGTACCGTGACGCGGGCTGGAGGGTAGGTTGTAGGAACTCGACACAGTCCAGTTGGGCTCGCCAATGTCGGCAGTCTCCAGAGGGATGTAGCCGCGGCCACCGTATTCGTCGACGAAGAGATAGAACTTCTCGCCGTGTACGTCGCCAGGGTTTGACTTGAAAGAGGTCGGGCCCTCGACCGCGCTGGTTCCGGCCTTCTTGCCGATGCAAGAGTCGATGATAGTCCAAGAGTCCAAGGTCGCGCGAAGAGAGGCCGAGCTCTCCTGAATTATATCACTACATCCAGTACCGCTTGCGCCTTCGTCCTTGGTGAAGCGGTAGTAGGTGTCCTCCGACTTGATCACAGTCGAGTCGATACGGGACATGCCAGCGTCTTGCCAAATCTGCGTCTCGCTGAATGTGACGAAGTCACGGGTCGTTGCGTACAACATGCGGTGATAGGTGCTCCCAGTTCGGTTGACGTCGGCTGCGTCGTAAAGAGAAGATGCCCAGAACACCAAGTATGCGCCGAGATCGTCGTCATAGTATGCCTCGGGGGCCCAGGTGTTTCCAGCCTCGGGCGGGGAGACGAGGATGTGTCGCTGCGCAGACCATGTCTTGAGATCGTTGGATTCCCACACTTCGAGATACCGGCTTCCAATACGCACGGCGTCACTCCAGGATGTGCCGGATCCGATAGAAAGATCAGTGGCGATGAGATAAAAGGTATCGCCCTCCGGTGATCTGATGAGGAAGGGGTCTCGGAGACCCTTGGTGCCGTAAGAAGACGTCAGGGAAGGCTGGCCGCCGTTCAGCTCAGTCCATTGCAGGGCGTTGTTTCCCTGGCTAGCCGCGAAGAAGATGTTTTCCCCGGCTATGGAGCTGCCGGTGAAGTATGAGAAGGCGTAGCCTTCGAAAGCGTCGAGTGCTACAGCCTTTCGAACCGAAGCTACAAACTCTCGCTGTTGAGAGACGCCGTCGTAGTTGATCGTCGCCGTAAGAGAGACCGGCGTATCCTCGGATTGTCTCTTTACGACGCCATCATCCGAGATAATAGAGGACGCGTTGCTTGTCCAAGTGACGGGCAGGTCATCCAAGGTCGTTGGCAAATGCAAGTTACCACGGACGTTGTCAATGTTGGTGACAGTCAGTGCAGAAAGTGCTGCTTCGATTTTTTCAGTGACATCCTGACCTCTCGCACTCGCCGCGAGAGCGAGCGCGGAAGAGAGCCAGAGTCGAAGGTGTTGCATGATGAGGATGGCTCCGTGGTACTCGGCACGCCGCGGATATCACGGCTGAAGCATCTTTAGGGAATATTCACGCGCTCTTTATATACAATATCCCGCCTCCGCAGCTGCGGGATGATGCTCGAATCAACCACATGGCTGGTAAACACAGGGCAAAAGGTCCGAGACCTCGACCGGCCGTCTTGGGTAGCAATGGACTGGGGAAATGCACCCCGCCGCGATCCAATGGATGATCATTGCCTCTTGTTGTGACGCAAGCTTCAAGCCAGCAACATATCATTGACATCAGGGAACAGGCGCGTCAGTAAAGGCCAAGCGTCGTGGTAACCGTTCCACCGAGAGCGAGCGGGAGCTTGCGGCACACGTCTTAGCTACCCCGAACACCCATGTTTCTCCGCATGTTTACTACCCCACAATCTCCAAGAAACAGCTCGTGATGATGCGCATCCCGGCTCTTGAAGGCTGGTATGCGGGGAAGTCGCAGCCGGCCGAGAGACTTAGCGTACACTAGACGTGATGCGAACGAGTCAGGTCGTCAGTAAGGACTGACTGAGCTCCGGCGACAGCGTTCACGTATTTGGTATTGGATCTTCGGCTCGACATGGTCGAAAATGCCCTATGCGCGGTTAGATGACATAGCAAACCGCATATGACGTCGAGAGAGAAGGAAACTCACTCGGCTACGGATCTGGCATGACGGCAACAAATATGACGACCCCAGACTTCGGTGGTTACCGACATGGGAGACAACAGCGTTCACGTGTGAGCATGGATTTGGGTAAAGGAGCGATAGAGTGTCGTATTCAGCCGGTGGGATGTCCCGGACTGGAAGCTGGATATGAATCCGGTCATTGGGTAATTGCGCAGCTTGCATCAGGACATCGCAGAATGATGTGCCGAGGCCGGTCTTAGACGCGCTCGAATCAAATCGCGTATCGGCTGTGGCCTGGCTTGGAGAAAACAATAAGAAATGCTCGCCCCGCAAATTGTGGCAGTTGAACTTGCTAGGTCAAACCCTGTTTTTGTTCACTTGAACATGGGTCATGCTAAGCCCATGTTGTCGGTTTGTGAAGGGGTCGTGACTACAACTGCCTATGGAATTATTTGTTGTCGGTGTAGAAGCTCTTACGTTCAGATGCGACGAAGAAACTTTCAATTGCATGTCAACTGTATCTTGGGATTCAATTATCATTAGCGACTACGACCAGTCACAAACTTGAGATTATTCAGGTGAAAGATACCACCTTGCAAATTTTCAATCGACTTACTCTTTCAACAAGTCGCTAAATGAATGACTGATGTTGCTGACCAATTATCCGGAAGAATGACATCCCTTGCTACCGCTAGACTCGGAAAAGGGCTGCTTCTTGTTGTAGATATGTCGGGAAATACCATCATGTGAATTCGCATGGGAGATATTTTCTGATCGACGTCTCATGTCACTTCCAGTTGATCAGTCGCAACCACCTCCACCACAATTACCACCACCGTAGTCACAACCTCCACCACCGTAGTCGCAGCCTCCGCTGAAGTTGGACGTCATTGTCATACCCAGGAGACTCATTGTAAGCGCCGTATTGCCGTAATCATTGTAACTTCCATAAGTTGGCGAACTAGTTGCGCCTCTCTCGGCTCTCTTCGATCTCTTGATTTCCTTTTCCTCCTGTTTCTTTGTCTTCTTCATCTTTTTTATCTGCTCAACTTTCTCTTTAGCCTGCTTCAGCTCCTCCTCTTTCGTTTGATCTGAGTGCGATTCTGTGTTTGGTATGCTTCGTTTGGCTTTCAATCTCTGCACTCGCTCCTTTGCCGCCTTGAGTTCGAAATTGGTATTTTTATCTGAGTTGAGCTTGTTCGTCTTGTTTTCTTCGGCCTGTCTAGTTTCTGTTCCAGATGCCGCGGTGCGAATCTTCTTCTGACTCGATTCCATGTCGTCGAGCTTTTTGTATTCCCACTTCGAGCACCTTTTGAAGAACTTTGATTTCAGACGCTCGAAAAGTTTCGGGGGTGCAACATTGGGCTGCGAAGTCCCCTCGGCATATTTACTCGTTGAGGTTTGAGCCATGATTGTTTCCAAAGTCAAGATTTGCGTACAGGTCTGGGTTCGCGTCGAGATGAATGAATATGCAATATGCAAGGCGCAATTCTCAGCCAAGTATGAATGGGAAAAGATATCTCCTTTTTATAACTATTAGTTGCTGAGCTGACATGGCACCCCTTTGGCAATTGGGACATATTCAACATACCTCGAGGTGTGTAAGTGAAAAGGCTGGATCACATCTACAAAGCTATGTACCTAGATAGATAAAGCACTAAAGGTTGTCTATCCCTGCGGCACAAAACATGGCGCTTTATGCAGCAGCAAACCTACGAGGTACAGATTAAAAAGTTGTGCCCTGAATTTCGCCTTTCTATCGTCCTAATGGTCGCAGTACTTCCTGCGTGATGGCCTCCTATGGATTTGCGTATGTTTTGGGACTTGAATCATCAACCTGGATAGTTGACTAATTAACAGATTTCAAGACTTAAAAAAATACAATCACAATGATGAGCCGTACATGATGATCACCATCAATTTCGATAAGGAACTGTGTACTACCCCAAAAGCTCAGGAGTCAAGGGGCCCAGCAAAGATAATTTGTACAAGAACGGATAACCGAATATCTTCGGTATATGAGAAGAAGACGAGATCGGATATGAGCTTTGAATCTTCTGAATGGACGAAGAGATGTATCTGATCTCATTGGCGGAGGGAATTCGGAGCACGAGGCAGCGCCACTTATCCGGAGCAGACGCCAGACTTGGTGGGCTCGCAGCCACCGGCGCAGCCGTTGTACATCTGGCACCTGACCTTGGCGTCGGTGCAGACGTTCTTGAGGGTGGCAGTATCGCCGTAGTTGGAGTTGATGCCGACAATCTCGCCACCGTTGTAGGCAGTAGTGCCCCTGAGAGAGCAAACATTAGCATCGTGACAGACAGAGAAAGAGAGGTAGAGACGAACTCGACGTAGACGTTTCGCTTGCACTGCTTGCTGCACTACAAGAGGGGTTTCTGTCAGTCTAAAGACGCTCAAATACATCTTATCTCGGAGTTTTGGCTTACGTTGCCGCATGAACGGTACAGCTTGCCGTAGTCATTGGCGTAGAAGTTGATGATCTGTTACACAATGTTAGATCTCAACAAGTGATGACTAGGTGCCAATTTAGACTCACGTTAACGGTACCACAACCGTTGTGCTGGACAATCTTGTCCGAGGCCTTGTAAGCACCACCACCGATAATCCAGGTGTGGTCACCAGCCACGTCGTTCTTCTGCAAGGGGCGTCAGCTTTGCCTTGCATACGTCACCCGTCGTAACTTACAACAGAGATGGCGTCCTCGCAGACATCCTCGAACCAGACAAACTCAAGAGTGCAGGGTCCGTCGCAATGGACACCCTCAGCCTGGTTCTTGCCAATGATGACGTTCTTCAGAGTGGCACCTCGGCGGAGTAGAAAAACGGCATCGGCGTCGCCTACAAATTCTGTCAGTGCGGCTGTTCCTTCTCTCGGATTCTGCGGTATTCTCGGCTCTCACCTCCTTCGGCTTGCTCATTGCAGGCACCAGAGCCACGGTCGTATCTGGCCCAGCCACCGTCGAAAGTCTTGCCAGCGGCAACCTCGATGACCTTGCTGTTAGTCTTGGTGCTGGTGGCAACAGGAACGCCGCCCTCGTATCCGAGACAGGCAAGAGTAGACGGCAAGGCCGCCAACAAGGCTACGATACCGGTCTTGGAGAAGTACATGATGATCAGGATGTTGGCGATTCAGAGGCTGCGGCTAAAAGTGAAAAGAACTTTTGAAGAGCTTGGTGAAGAATATGAGCTTGGATGAAGAAGGATGTCTGGAACGATTAAATAGACGCCGCCGAGGAGAATACTGTTGTTCGAATATGAGCTTCCGTAGATAAACGTGCATGATTTCCGTGTGACCATTATTGGTGGACTTATCACGAAGGATCGTGAATACTTGGAGGCTCAAGAATAATCTCACTGGTTTCCGGATCCTACGCTGATAGAGATCATGGTCAGAATAACCAAAAAATGCATCTTATGCGACCCAATCGGATCATTTCACTATTTTAGCAAGCGTCGTGATGTGGGAATTCAACTGCTCGGAACACAGAAAGCCCAAAGATATAGCAGGAACGAGGAAGGAAGGTCTCGAAAGCATCGAAGGCCTCAGGGTGACGATTCCCGTTCAATGGCATGCCACCGCCAAAAAGCCTTGTTTTGTCTGTGTCCCTGATTTGAACTGCAGATGCCGTCAACTAATCGGGAGTCTACCATGGCAGTTGAGAGGAGGTCACATTATCTGATGGATAGTGCCAAGAACGGACCTGTGGACGGAGAAATTCTCCAATACCGCTCGCCCCGGTCCGGATCCCGGCCCCGCAAGTTTCCCCCAGTCAGATCACCTCAAGAACTGCCCGTTCGGCCACCGCGACTGGGGCCGCGTTTGCGGAGTGCCATTCCAAGGTGCCGGGGTACTGGGAAACCCCGCCATTCAAGCAAAACTAAGCACATTAAGCATTGGTCGATCATGAGGCCGTTGGAAACGACTAGCAGGGGCTGGTTGGGTTGGTCCGGGTGGACTACCCTTATCGTCATGTGTCGCCCGCGCGCATGGAATGTAGCATGGAACGTAATGTCCACCGCAGTGGCCGAGACTTGTGATCCTTATCAAACTTGAGATGAAAAGAAAGCGCCACCTCGCGCCCTTGCAGCTGAGGCTTTGCTGTCAATATCTCGGTATCTCCAGAAAGCTTAATGAGGCAGCAACAACAGAGAGTGCAGTGGTGTGAGAATGAAGATGGCGTTGCGTGAAGAACGAGAATAGGCTCAGCCAGAAAACCCATGATTCGGAGTTGGTCAGGAACAGGCTTAGGGGGAAGACAAATGTCTAACGATAGCGTAACGTCTCAGCCAAGACCCCGGATGCGCAAAACTTTTAAGGGGACCTCATTCTCCACGAGTGGTCCAGTTGCGACTAATCGTTATTCTGGAGATTGTTACGTTCCTACGTTCAGGGCTGAGTCTCAAAATGACGCTCCTTCATACCACTGGCATTCTGCTGGAATTCACATGTATCTGTTCACCAGAACAGCTTTTTGCTTGTTGTATGTCTATTTGCGAGGGGCCGCCGTGGCAAGAGTTGCATTCCTCTACAGATGGGGGAGAATGACAGGGCGAAATAGGGGCAAGTTCATGGAGGACCGAGACTTTGGAATAGTTTCAACATGTTCAACGGGATGAAGACGGTTGGAAAGAAATATATAAAGGGAACACTGATGGACGTTACTCATATTCTTTTCTCGTAGCTGCTGACACACAACAGACAGTCTCTATCAGACGCTCTTTTCAACTCACGTGCTCTCACCGAGCCTGCTTCTACACTCTTTTGCCCCACGCTCTTTCACATCGCCAAGATGAAGTTGTTTTCAAGCCCTATCGGGCTCACGTTGTTGGGAATATCAACGATGTTCACCCAAATCGTCTGGGCTCAACAATCTTGCCCGGGCGGTTTGGGACAGACCTTCGCCGACGGGGTCTGCAGGAATTTGAATACAGCTCGCCCAGTCTGCGTCAACAACCAATGCGTCGCGTGTCGCGACAACACCAACTGTGGAGTTCCTTCTGGAGGCAATCAAGTCTGTGCTAACAACGCTTGTCGTTCGTGCACCGGAAACCTCGATTGTTCTATCAACGGAAATTCAGTCTGTTCACCGACTGGAGTTTGCCTAACGGCTTGCACCAGCAACGCTCAATGTGTCAACGGTGGCGCCGGAGCCGGCCAGAATGGCGGCCCGGTCTGCCGCGCGGGACTGTGTTCTCCTTGTACGCAGAACTCGGACTGCAACGATTCGACTGCCGGCCCGACTTGTCTCGTTCGCACCGGTCTTTGCGGTCGCTGTACCAGCAATGCTGATTGTGCCGGCAACCTGTCGGGCACGACATGCTCAAACGGCATTTGCGGTAATGCTTGCGCAAACAACGCAGACTGCAATGCTCGTGATCCCACGCTCCCGGAATGCAACACAGCCAGCCGCCTTTGCGGGCCTTGTACCAGCAACGATGGATGCACTGCTAGCCGTAACGGCACCATCTGCAGTCTACCTGGTAGTACGAACGGATTCCCCGTTGGTCAATGTTTTCAACAATGTACCCAGGAGGGCTTCGCATGCCCAGGGGGATTGGTGTGCTCCAGGAACGCTGCTGGCGCTTTGTTTTGCGCTTCAGCTTCCACGACAACGACAAGGACAACGACAACCACAGCCCCCGCCAGCACGTCAACCACAGTATCAACAACTCAAGTAGCTCCAAGCTCTTCCTCGGCCTCTTCCTCTCGTGCGTCAACAAACCCGGCCTCTTCCTCCGCCTCTTCCTCCGCCCCGGCGGCTTCCTCGGCGGCTTCCTCAGCCTCTTCCTCGGCCTCTTCCTCTCGTGTGTCAACAAACCCGGCCTCTTCCTCAGCCTCTTCCTCCGCAGTGTCCACGAACCCGGCATCTTCCTCGGCGGCCTCCTCTCCGGCATCAACAAGCCCGGCGGCTTCCTCGAGCCCTACGCCAAGCACTTCGCGTAGCGCTTCAACCAGTCAAGCTGTTGGCAGCAGCTCTTCGAGCAGTGTATCTTCTTCTGCCAGCTCAGTTCCCCTTGGCTCTTCATCTTCTGCCAGCTCGACCCCTTCCGGCTCTTCAACCATCTCGGCCACGTCTAGGTCTTCGTCCTTGACCAACTCGGTCCTCCCCAGTGGCTCATCGTCCCTGACCGGCTCAGTCCTTCCCAGCGGCTCATCGACCCTGACCGGCTCAGCCGTTATCAGTGGCTCTTCAACGTTGACCGACTCCAACCCGACTGACACGTCCGAGTTCACGTTCACATCCAGCGAGCCCACTGCCACTTCCACCGCCACACCCAACCCTCCCAGTATCACTGTCGAAGGTAACACCCTGAGCAACCTCGGCTGCTTCGGATCGCCGTCTGGCTACCCGGGATTCAACCTCACATTGACCTCCGCGCTCATGACTCTTGAACTGTGCGCTGCTGCTTGCCCCACCAACAGACAATACGCTGGTGTCGTAGGCACCGACTGCTACTGCGGCGATGTCGTCGACAGCACCAATGAGGTCGCCGTTGCCGAGGTCCAGTGCGACACTCCTTGTCCTGGCAACCCCAACCAGCGCTGCGGTCATGTCCTTACTCCCTCCCAGTCTCGCGTCAAGCGTCAGCTTTCATCGGTTAATATCCGCTTGACCATCTTCGCCCGTGTCGTTGGCGGCGTCTCCAGCATTAGCTCTGGCGCCTCGGATGCTGCTACCATCTCTGGCTCTACAACCGCTGGTGTGAGTGCAACCACCGTTACCGCCACCTTCACAATCACTGCTACCAGTACTGTCGGAACCACTCTCGTCAGCGGTGTCCAGACCATCACGACCACTTACTGCCCGTTGTGCCAGGACTGCACCGGTCCCTTCTGCTACAAGCCCAGCCCTTGTGCTAGTGGCAAGTGCTTCGGCCAGCCCTGCTCCGGTGATGACTGCTGGAAGAAGTTCGTCTCCTACGGCGGATACTGCGGCTATGACTCCGGTTGCTCCGGTTCTCAGTGCCAGCGTCGTCTGGTCTGCTACGACGGCGTCTGGTTCCCTGACGTTTGCAACGGATACGACTGTGGCCGCAAGGTCGTCTGCACTAACGGCCAGTGTGGGTTTGCTACTCCAGGAAGCAAGCATTACAACGACGTGGTCGTCTGCTACGGAAACAACTGCGAGGTCCAGAAGTGCACCGGAGACTCGTGCAACCAGAAGTACGTCTGCAAAGACAACTCTTGCAGTTTCCAGTCTTGCCCTGCATCTGAAGCAGGTCAGAAGTACGTCTGGAATGGCAGCAACAACAACTACACTCTCGACGAGGGTTGCAAGACCGGCTGCCCGCAGCCTCCGGCCCCTATCCCCGTTGGTCCCTCTCCGCTGCCCGCCGGTACTCCTGCTCAGCCTACCCCCGGTGGTGCTGTTCAGCCCGGCCAGCCTGGTGCTCCTCAACCCGGTCAACCTGGTGCTCCTCAACCCGGTCAACCTGGTGCTCCTCAACCCGGCCAGCCTGGTGCCCCTCAACCCGGCCAGTCTGGTGCCCCTCAACCCGGCCAGCCTGGTGCTCCTCAACCCGGTCAACCTGGTGCTCCTCAACCCGGTCAACCTGGTGCTCCTCAGCCCGGTCAGCCTGGTGCTCCTCAGCCCGGTCAGCCTGGTGCCCCTCAACCCGGCCAGCCTGGTTCTCCCCAGCCTCCCGCCGGCGGTGCCCCTGCTGGTGGCGCCCCTGCTGGTGGTGCTCCTGCTGGCGGTGCTCCCGCTGGAGTTTCTCCCGCCGGTGGTGCTCCCGCTGGTGGTGCTCCCGCTGGAGGTGCTCCCGCCGGTGGTGCTCCCGCCGGTGGTGCTCCTGCTGGTGGTGCTCCTGCTGGTGGTGCTCCCGCTGGTGCTCCTGGTTCTCAGCCTCCTTCTGGTGCAGGTGGTGCTTCTCAGCCTCAGCCTCCCGCTGGTGGTGCGCCCCCTGCCGGTGGTGCTCCTCAGTCTCCTCCCTCGGGTGCCGGCGGTGCTTCTCAGCCTCAACCTCCCGCTGGTGGTGCTCCGGCGGGCGTTACGCCCGTGAGCCCTCCTGTGGTGACGACTGCTACGGCTGGCAAGCTCGCTGCCGGCTTTGGTGCCCTCTTCATGGGTGTGCTTGTCCACGCCATCATCTTTTGAGAGGGCCATTCTTGTTTTTGCTTCGACAACTTCAGAGTCTGTTCTACTTTAAGGGTTAATGTGCGGAAATCTAGTGCGACGATCAAGATTCCGAAGCATTGGTTCGATCTTGAGGCCGCTGGAACTAATAGGTGTTGGATGGTTCGGGTGTGATTCTTCTTTGTAGACATGCCAACTCATTGGTTGTGGTACGAATTCTATATTTTTCGATTCTAGGTTGAGTGCAACGATGAATGTGCATTATGAAGTTCTTCGAAACAATGGAAATTGTTATTTCATCATGCATACTGGAAACCGCCTGAGTCTGCCGTACCTATCCATTTGAAAGCCTTCAACTCCCATTAAACCAATTTCAAACAGAGGAAGTAGTTAAACGAACGGCAACTGCATTGATCCAACCCTCTGGGAGGCGAGCAAGTCAACTTCAATGACGGTGCCGTAGTATGTATTAATCCTCAAGGTCATGGGTAGCGAATGACACCGCTTGCACACTAATCTGACAACGACAAGTCAATTTTTGAGAACGCTATGATTTAGGGTAAGTGCGTAGAAACACACTTTTATGCCAACAAAGATGCGGTCAATAAATACTTTAGATATCAAGTCTTAAGTTATTCTGCTAAACGAAGTAACTTTGACAAAGATTGAGTTAGATGAAATTACAACCAAAATAAGACACATTCGGTTAGTTCTTCTAATCTTCCACGTGTACTAGAGATACTCATGACTTTCCTTCGGACTGTTAACGTGAGGTGCTTTATCACTCAGGACCTCGGGTTCAAGGTCAGCACACGCACACTCTCTTTCGCACGGTTTGTTCCATTACCGTACACAGTATACAACGTGAATTCAACTCAGAGACTTCGAGGCTTGATATCTTTCCTATGTTATACTTTCCAATTTTCAACGCGTAAGTCCTTGACAAATCTAAGGAGATATATAGTGTCATCAAACAAGAGAAGCAAGCTAACATTACCTAAAAGATGCAGAAGTAAAATTTCAAGATAGGATAGTATTAGCTTAACTGAAAGTGAATTCTAATTCAAGACTCTGAATTTGAATATTCGAAGGTGAAGGCTTCGCTCACTTTATTGAATTAATGCAGCTGGTTAACGTTGCAATAGTAATTTACAATGGGAGAATAGTAAAGCAAGAAGAGGGCTTGAGGGGATATTATTTATTTCGAGCTTTCAATCGTATTTTAAAAAATATCAGAACAATCACCGCATCTACAATAGCAACGTCTTAAAGCCACATCAAACCGATCCCAATATTACGGAAAGTTGGGCATCTTACATAACACAAATATCTGATCTCTTATTCCACCTTTCGACCAGGAACCCTGCTACTACATTGGGTTTGACAGCGCCGGTTTATACTTTCAGATCCCGGGCCAGCCAATGAGTAATCATTTCTCGAACGACTTGAAACAGGGGCGCGAAGTCTACAACTACCATCAGACCGACACGTATAGTAAAATCTTACTATGAGCTGAACATTCTGTTAATGACCTATGGATTCTGGATGTGCGGTATGCTCTTGGTAAAGAGTTCGGACCACTGGCATGTCAGTTCACTGGCCGTGACGTACGCCAGTCAATAACAAAGCCGCATAAGCCAGTCTCGGCCATGCCCGGCCCCTTGGATCTGGTTATTGGAAGCCATGCGGGCTGCCCGCCACGGTGGCTGTTCCCAAATCTATCTGAAGCAAATGACAGTGCCTCGATTTGTGGAGTCGGCGTCTTGTCCACGAAGCTGCGCCGTCCAGAATAGCAGTTGCCTGCCTTACTCTGATTAAATCATTGTTTGACTGCGGCAAGTGGGTAATATTGAAACGCAAGTGCGGTTAAGCCCGGTGACAGAGTGAACATTTCCTTTCTTCCGGCTCTGTGTAGAAACTTGCTCTTTGCGTATTACCCAACATGCAGATGGCCGCTGTTTCGTCAACACATCAATTCATGTTCACTTCAATGATTCCCACCGTCTATTGACAAGCGATTCGGATGGTCTTTTCCACTTCCGTTTCGTGAAGCCCAGGCACGAAACGATACCGGCTCAAAATGGCTGCCGCGAAACATCACGATTCGATGTCCCTACGATCGATCGAGGAAATGGAGCCACAGTATCCACCACCGGTGGCTGGATCCAGACGAAGATCGGCTGTCAGTGATTGTGGAAGTTCATCACAGGCCACGAGGACGTCTGGATTCTCATGGTTCGATCTTGGCGCCAATGGCCCTCCCGGGCCCGTGGACGAGCTGAGTCTGTACATGGGCACCGCGTTCAGCAGCATTCCCGATGACGACGAATCCGCTCGATCGCCGTACTTTGCGAAAGACAGTTTGATGCTTGCCGAGGAGGAGAAGATTCGTTCGGCTTCTGGCGAATTCATAGTCGACTGGAACAAGCCACGCGACCCTAAGAACCCGATGAATTGGGCGATGAGTTCAAGGTGGACACAGATTGTGCTTGTGAGTGTCTCGACGCTACAAGCGTGAGTAGCTCATTGAGACCAAATCTTCATCCAGCGTTCGGATCCTCTAACTATGATGGGCTTATAGTGCAATTGCATCTTCGATGCCCGCCCCGGCAGTACGGGAGGTTCTCAAGGAGTTCAACGCCCCTGAGGGGGTACTTTCTTCACTAGTCGTGTCCATCTTCAACCTGGGATTCGTATTTGGTCCTGTGTAAGTCTTCTCATTTGACAGTCTGAAGGGCGATTAGAGAAAGTCCCTTTTAGGACCTCCTTCTTCCCATCCAAAGCTTACAAAAGACAGGCTAGCAGCACCTATGTCGGAACTCTACGGACGATACTCTGCGTACAGCGTCTCGAATATTCTCTTCCTTGCCTGCAACGCCGCATGTGCCGTGTCCCCTAATCTCGGTCTCCTCTTGCTGTTCCGGTTCCTCAGCGGTTGTGCGGGATCAGCTCCGCTTTCTATCGGCGGCGGCACCATCGCAGATGTCGCACCTCCGGACTTACGGGGCAGAGCGGTCTCCGTCTACTCTCTCGCCCCTCTACTGGGTCCAGTTCTTGGGCCTGCAGCTGGTGGTTTTTTAACAGAGTTCTACGGCTGGAGATGGACTTTTTGGGCTTTGAGTATCATGGTGAGTGATCTCAATCACTCAATTCTTAAAACAAATTGCTCACGATCATTGTTCTACAGGCAGGCTTTCTTGGAATCGTCATGCTTCTCTTCCTTCGAGAAACCTCAGCAAAGACACTGCTCGAGAAACGAACCACGAAAATACGAAAGAAGACTGGAGATTCGAGATACACGTCAGTCCTAGATGACGGTATATCGCCAGGCGAAGCATTTTCACGAGCCATCAAGCGCCCGCTTCGTCTTCTAGTCCTCCATCCCATCGTTCTCATTCTTTCCGCCTATTTTGCCATTATCTACGGATATCTTGTGAGCAAATCATCTCCTCCGATCGCACATGTAGCTGAACATCGTTACACAGTATCTCTTCTTTACCACCGTCCCGATGGTCTTTACTGACAAATACGGCTTCTCTGCTGGCTCGTCCGGACTGACATTCATAGGCATTGGCATTGGCAGTATCTTGGGGACTTTATTGGTATCTTTTTGGGGTGACAGATTGGCAGCCTCGTTATTGCTACGAGAAGGTGTGCGAAAGCCTGAATTTCGCCTCCCTCTGATGGCATACTCGGTGCCCATGATCCCGGGAGGGTTGCTTTTGTATGGGTGGACGGCAGAAAAAGGGGTTTTCTGGCTTGTGCCAATGATCGGAACTGCCATCGTCGGCGTGGGCATCATGTTTGTTTTTGTAGGTCATCATTCTTGTGTGCATGGATGACGAACTATGCTAATTGAGCATTGCAGACTCCTCTGGCTTCATACCTTGTCGACGCGTTTACTATGCACGCCGCCTCTGCTCTCGCTGCTTCGACAATCATCCGCAGTATTTTCGGGGCATTTCTCCCCCTTGCTGGCCCTCCACTCTACGATGCTCTGGGTCTCGGGTGGGGGAACACCATTCTTGCCGCATTTGCTTTACTTATGGCGCCGATACCCTGGGTTGTTATGAAAAGAGGACAGACGATGAGGGCCAAGTACGACCATCGCGTCTACTAGCTTGTTGTACAGTCATTTGGATATAGAAGAAAAAGAAAAGTTCATAGCTCGTTTTTCAGTGCTGTGCTGTGTGAAACGGTGATAGTTCTCAATATCTCACACGAATCCTGCCGATCTTGAGCGACGTCAGCAGCAGCTAAATGGTAAATGTCCTACACGATATCGATGATTGTGTGACAAGTTAAACATCTAAGAGACCGGCACGTTTAGTGACGAAAATCGGGAATGATAACTTTCGACTTGTTTTTGCATGTCTTCACAGGTCTGCCAGCTAAAAGCAAAACGCTACCACTATAGAAGTAATAACATTCAGGGGCTTTCTCAGCTGTAAGAAGCTGTAAGAATGCTCTTTCCGGGGTTCAGATCCGTCGGCAGAAAGCGAATCGCCTATCAGTCATGATTGTGACTCACGTTTGTAAATCAGATAGTTTTACGCTCTATTCAACGATGAACCAGCACGTTCTTCAATCCTTTCACATTTCGAATAAAGTAAGGCCAGCTAGGAGCTGTGGGCTTGTGCGAGACCCAAACCCCTCTGCTATCCTTTTACCCGTTTCCTGTTGACGGGTCATCTTTGGAGAAATGATGGTCTACTCTGTGTCGGTCCTCACCAGTTGACAAGACCTGTCAAGAACGTTGGCTTCGTTTGAAAAGACAGAAGGCCCTGAGAACACAAACGCGGGGAAACAGAACATCGAAGTGGGAATGTCGTCCTCCCCCTTCTTCCTCAGAGCAGCTGCGCTGATAGCATTCACAGTCTAGCTCCCTAAGGATTTGTTGAGAACATGTCGTAAAATTAGGAGATCTTCCTCCAGTGGCGCCGCTGCTCAGATGCCTCTGCATCCATCACCATGCTGCTTGCCGTCTCAGGAAACCATCACGAAAATGTCCCACAACGAGTTCTCTCCAGCCTTCCCTCACTTCCGAAGACACACATATCGTAGAACCCTCATAGGGGGGTGGGCAAAGTCCACATTCAACGATACCCAGCTGAAACTGTGCAACCTCCCCGAGAGATTCTCACGTCCAGCTGATCAAAACACAGACACTCGTTGTAGCAAATCAGAAGGCTGCATCTCGCCAGTCCCGGTGTAATGCCCAGTCCCGACTGGGTGTTCATGACATATTTGTACTTGCGGATTAGAGATGTAAACAGACTACCGACACGCACTGAATTGCATCGGGAATAGTCGTGCCGGCACTTTCCTTGGCCTCCTCATCATACACCATGTAAATAGAGTGAGGTTGAGAGATGCATGCGTGTAGACAGATGGCGACCCAAAACGAGCTCCAAGGCTTATCTGCAATACTGATACGAAGCAGCAGCGACTACCCAGCCCCGAGCAGACGCGCCTCCATAGAAAGGCAGCTTGTGAGACATCCATCCACACCGCTTGGCCGCAGGTCTGAGTCACATGGCAAGTCACAACCCCCCCGGGTTGCTAAGCAAACGGGCGTATCGTCCGTGACCGCCTAGCCGCCGGCTAGGCCATCTGGATCCCAGAGTTATGGATTGTGGCTTGATCTGGTCTTGGGCAGCCAGCTACGTGATTGGACGGCACTCGACGATTTCTCGCATGAAAACAGGCTTCCAGATGGGCCAACAGACACGACCTTCGAGACCGAGTGGCTGTGGAGCGCCACATCCCGCGCCCGGGTTCGAGGTGAGCCACAGCAAGAGACGGCAGCTGGTCAATATATTGGACTGTATGATGTTGATATGACGGGAACAAAAGCTCCTCGGGGTGAGGATGATCACCGCGTACCTTGCGATGGCATGGGGCCTCGGAGACGTCTAGATCATCACGGAGTATGCTGGTTGAGAGTTCTTGCGCCTTGATCAGCAGACCAGGCCAGCCCCATCAAGCCTGCCAGAGACCCCAGTCACCCAGTATTCAAGAGACATCAAAGGGTACTCTCTGATCGTAGCCTGCCCAAGCCGTGCGGGAATGTCACCTTTCCGCTACAACCAGAGTGGATATGTCTGAAGCCTGGGGCGAGGAAGCTCCCGTATCGACATGGACCTTCGCGGACGACGCGTCGCAAGGGCAAGATCCGAGACTACCGACGACCATCAAGAGGAAAGAAGACGGTACGCCTGGCAGAGGCGAAGTGGAACGCGCCGGGGATGATGGATGGGTGGGGATCATGGGGTTCTCTGAGTGATGCGCTCAAGATATCGAGAGCAAAGACGATCTCGTAGAAGAGGGTGTGCCAGATGGACCTTGCCCATGAAAACGGCGTCGTGCTAGCAACCGGTTCCCTGTTTGGAGGACACACACCACTCTGCCCGCGGCAGACCACGGCAGGGTCAGTGCCACAGCAGCGACTTGACTTGGCTGGACATCGGCTCGGGATTGCTGTTAAGCATAAGACAACGGCAAGGCGCTCTCATTCGCCCAAGGAGAGGAATCGGAAGTCGGAATGGCAGTTGCGGAGTGACAAGGGTCCCCAGGTGATTGCACCTAGCGGGTGACAGCAAGGTGAAGGAAGGATAGCCACAGAGGACTTCATATCTCAAGTGAGTGAAGGAATCCACGTTACGTCTGAGCTGGCTGGTGCTCGCTCCTAAATTGAACCAACTAGGTCTGACATGGCGCCGCCGTAGGGCTACAGTTCAAACTAGTCCGGTGGCTGGACGTGGCTTGTCCATCAGCATGGCAAGAATATGGGGTATTAGCTCGAGGCCAGCGAGAGGTCTTCGCGAGCGGGCCTGTGGCGAAGCTGGCCTGGGTAAGGGGCAAGTCATGGGAATGGTTAGGTACAGGGGAACAAGACAATACGAGAAGTATTGGGTGATGTCCTGCTCGAGTGAGAGAAGATCGAGTGTGGGGTGCTGCTGGGAGGGCGAGGAGGCATGCTGGTGGTGTGGAGGATCGGGAAGAAGGGTGAGCGGAGGCTAGTCGTGATTTGTCTGACATGTTCCCCATGCGGCCGCTCTGGTGACCGCCGTTCAGTTACCAAACGGGCAAACAGATAATGTAAGCGCTTCAGTCCGAGGAGGAAGACTTCGCATTGAGATGCGAGTCCACTTGGCTACATGTTCCCAGCAGGGGGGAACCAAATCACGTACGATACCAAGCGACGGCGACGGCAACGACGATGAGACGAGTCGAGGACATGTCGTGCTCGCAGCGTCGGGATGTATGGCCACACGGGAGGCGGCTGCGAACTGCTGCGGGTGACACTGGCCGCATACATAGCCGTCGTTATAGGTGAGATGGATATTGACAGTCGACCACTAAGACCATCGGAGAGGCAGCGGCCGGAGCCACTCAGCAGGACGACACGGCTTGTTCAGGGTCGACGACGACCGTTTGCTACCCATGTTGTGGTTGAGCGGAAGCCTGGGATTGGCGCAAGGGGAAGGGGGAAGGGTGTGGTCGAGGGGGCACGGCAATGTCGAGAAGGAGTGGACGGAGGAGGCGGAAGACTGGAGAGAGAGCGTCCTTGTTTTGCTAGAGGAGGCCTCGTCTTGGAGGGTGGGGGTTGGTCGTGGAAGAGCGACGGGAGGTCGTCGACGACAAACGGCGGGGAGGCTGAGGGAGGATCGGCGTAGGGACTGGGAACCCTTGCACCCTTGCTGCGCTGAGAGGGCGAGAATCTCGCATCTTGAGTGCATGGTTGAAGTCTGGAGGCGTCGTGGACTAGGGCGAAAGGGCGCTGCTGGTCCAGACAAGGTCGAGGGTGGCTTGATCGGGGAATGTTGATGTAGACGTAACGGGGGGACGCCTGATGGTGTAGAGCGAGAACTTGGCGTGCTTTGGAAGTGGACGACGAGTTGGAGTGCGAAGCGGTGTACATGGACTATGATAGGTAGTTGGTCGCAACGAGGAGATGGCGCGTCGTCGTCGATGGGGGTGTATTGATGTTGTTTTGCGAGCGCGCTGTTGGAGATCCATGATTCATGATGCAAGATGTCGCGAGGGATTTGGAATACGGGCTTCGCGTGGTGTTGCGATGAGTTGAGGAGCAGCATGTATGTCGGGGATGGCGAGAGTCGAGTGAGTGTCATGTCTGGTGCTGGAAGCCAAGCTGTCAGTCTGAATCCGAATTTTGACGCAGACGCGAGATGCGCCTGGGTATGTTGTCAGTAGGCGCTGCAGTCGACCCCGCCAGTCTCCAAACGGCATGTCATGGTTCAGACGGGTATCTATCAGAAGAAGCATGCGTCTTCCAGGATGTCTCACTCGGGCGTTAAGCCGGGGGAATGCAGTTGGGGTAAAGAAAGGAAAACGAGAAGCGGGCAATCCTGGATGTGTATGTATGTTGCAGGGATCTGCGCGATGCGGGCCGTGGAGATAGGTTTAGGCAGATGGGAAGCAGGTCATATCGTGGGCCATCTCGACCTGACTGCATAGCAGTTTAATGGCGACGACGAGGGCGTCTTTTGGACGACGTTGGCGTCGCAGCCTCCTGCAGCATCGGACCTTTCCCGGGCATCTATCTCTGTGTGATGTGACTGTGTCCCCGTAACCCACGGGAGAGAAGCTTGTGAGAGAGTGCGGTGCACGACAGGCACGATTTCGTCCTGACAGCGACCAACGAGAGAGAGGGATTGAGGGGTGTGACTGTGTCTGTGAGTGTGACTTTACGGTCACCGGCGGCTGGGTGACGGATTGCCTTGCCGGAGGCATCCGGAAGCCCAAAGAGAGATGGCAGATGAGGCCAGTTCGCTCCTCACCGAGAGAAGGCGACCAACGGTCGTCGGGTGGTGGCCGCTGTTGGTTGACCGCGTCCCGAAAGGAGTTGGTGAGACGGGTGGCTGCTGGCCGAGGCTGCAATGCCATCTCGAAGTAGAGGCAGATGCAGGTTTGACCACAGCATATGAGGCCTGCCGGCACGGGGGCGGGTGACCTGCAGGCCAGAGGATGATGGTGATGTCGGGTATGTAAATGGATATGGAGACGAAGGGCAGTGCCGGCTGAGGCTATGTGTGATGACGACAGACAGCCACTGCTGTTGGAGGTGAAAGTGTCTCGGCAACTGCGCATCAGTGGAGAGCGATGGCGATAACGGACAGGGTTAGCAATCAAAAATGGAAGAGTAATGGAATCCTCTGTGATGATACGGAGAGGTAAACCGTCACCAAGGAGTATATTCCGACAGCCTGATTGACTGACGACCCGACGCAAGAATTAACCCAGAGACATGCATCGGGTGATGGAAACGCCATCGGCCGAGTATCGGGCTGGGCAATTCCCACCTGGGAACGGAGCGGAGCCACAGAGCTGGAAAGACGCCTGTTGGCTCGTCGTGATGCCGTCTCGAAGACAAGCGTAGGCTGAATGACAGACCAACGTCCAAGTCGTCGAGGTCGAGACGACTGGGAATAGACTGACAGGACGTTATCCGTCGGAGAGGTCGAGACATGCATTCCACCGGCACGCCGGTCTCGCAGGACCGCAGGGCGAGAGTTCTGCTTCCGCTTCCGCTGCAGCGTCAACTCTATCTTGCTGTCTCGTCTCTCGTACCCTCCACCCCCAGTGTCTCGTCTGTATGTATGTCTCTGCGGATGCGCCCAGTGACGGGAATACTTGCAGTACGTACAGGATATCCCGTATGTAAGTAGGTGAGCATTGCTGTAGGTAGGTCTCCATTTCTGCGGGTTGTGTCTCCGTAGGGTGGGAGCATCGCGTCGCGTTGCGTCGTCGTACAATTGCGACGCTGGAGCGGCGACGACTCGCGCGGCCTGCGCCTTGCCCGAGACGGAAGGTTAAGGTCATGTTGGAGTCGACGTGATTGTTGCGATTCTCGACGAGTGACGACTGGCGATCGACGAGTGACGGACCTCGATGCGACTCTGGACGAGTTTGTCGATGTTGTAACGGTAGGTGGAACATAGCGTACGTCGACGGGGACGTTTCCTTGGGTCAAGTGTTGCCATCAGATCCCTGGGTTGGGGTCGTACGCAGAGCAAGCAGCAGCAGTATTAGTTTGGATACGAACCCGTGATGCTGGGGGAGGCAGCAGATATGGGCGAGACATTGGGCGGATCGAAGTTTTTGGGGGCTTTTCGATGGGCGTTTCCGCCGCGCTGCGAGATCAGAGAGATGCGAAAAAAGAAAGCGGACGAGATACACTTGGAACCTGCAGCGCGAAAGGAGGTCGGTAACAGCCTTGATTGGTGATGTCGCTGGCGATGGCTGCTGTTTAGGCCCGGCTATTTCCACCAGCCAGGTCCTCTGTGAAGTCCAAGTCGGATCTGAGTCTGTCTTGGTCTCTGGTATTTGAGATTGCTTTAGTCGGGACGTGTCTTGGGTCGTAAATGCACATCATCGTATGAAAGTCAGTGTTGGTCTGAGTGAAGTGAAGCAAGTCTCATGAATGAAGACTGGAGGCGGGGAATGAGCGCAGCGTCAACTTGCTGGGACTGGGGAGCATCGACAAGGGCAGGATGACCGATGTCGTACAGAGTACAGGGCGTGAGTGAGACGGCCGGAGAGTTCCAGAGTGCTGGATGCCAATTGCTGTGCAACGAACTTTACCCCAGCGGCGGTCTCACAAATGGACAAACGGCGTCAATTACGGAAGGATTTGCCAGTGCTTGCTTCAATTTCCAAATACAAATATTGCCTGGGCATATTGAATGAGACAGATGAGAAGGGAATGGGAGCCTCGACGGACATGAGTGGCTGGCCGCACGCAAAAGGGTCTTGTAAGGGGTCCTACCAATACAGGTGAAGATGTTCACCGAGGTCACTCAAGTCCAGGAAGAGATGAACGGCGAATGCATCATGCCAAACATCACGGCTCTTGTCAACTCATCTGCCTCTCATGTGTGGGTGGGTGTCGGGAGTTGCGGGCGATCTCACCACTCACCCCAGTTCACTCATTCACGCCAATCTCATACTTGGCCCCATGTTGACACCTCTCTATGGCTCGTCTCATCCCGAAATCCGGCAGCTATGGGAGGTGCGGGATAGGTCGAGGAGGGCGACAATTTTCCAACCACACTCCTTCAGCACGGCTGACCGCATTTCGCCCACTATCCTGATTGATTCCGAATCCCATGCTTCCATCCTGATTTTCGGTCCCGTTGCTCTCCCACACCGGTGCTGCCGTGCCCTCCCTTGCCCTGGGCTCAGAACCTACCTGACAAGACGGACTGTCTCTACCGGCGAGAGGTGCTAGCTGGGTAGGATGGGGTCGGTGGCTGAGGGGTAAAGAGTATGGAGCGGCAGCTTGCTCGCGCCGGTGCATCATGGGGCCGCGCGTGATGGAGGCACGCCACCTGGGCTCTTGGTCTGGGGGTTGATGGTGGTGGTGGTGGTGATGTTGTTGTGGTGGTGAGGGGACGGTGGGCAGGCGAGAGACAAATTGAGGGTCACTGATGCAGGTATTCTGCATCTTGGTCTATCAGGAATACTGCCGACGGGCGGTCGGCGGACATCAATGTTTGCTCGTACGAGAAAAGTGTCTTAGCCACCGCGGAGTGAGGCTCGACTAACACGGCATGCTGTCTGGCTTGGCCGGCAAGGCAAGGAAGGCAATGAGTGCGTGTGGAGGGCAGCAGGGTTGATGTAAAGGTGAGGGGAGGGGCGGACGACGTACAATTAGATAGATGCCTAGCCTGAGCACTCAAGATAGCTACGGACAGGCATGTACTCATGAGCTAGGGTGCACGAAACCGAATACATTACTTTCCTGTGACGTGAGGTATTGCTTCGATGGGGATGTGAGGTTGTGTATGAGAAGACGCAACGAGGGTGAGTCCCTTGACCACCAAGTGAGTGACCCCCATGTTCGTCGATGAGACGCGTGCGTGTTGTAGGACTCACTTATATGATGAGGATGTTCCCGTGTTTACCGGAGCGATACGAAGGATGAATCTCTTCTCAGTCCTATCCCATCCATCCCTATCCCTTTTTTCCCACGGCCAAAGTCGATTTATTAATAGGAGGTACGCCTTCTGCCCCAGCTATCTGGCTAGCCAACCGCCGTTGAAGTGGCCGCCAGTTCCCGTCCGCGCCACGCAATATCTCGACACGGCTCACCTGGGACCAACACAACACCAAGCAAGCTAGGCACACTCGACCCTTCTTTGATAGCTCTCACTCCGTCCCTCGACTCCAAGGCGCCACCAGCCCTGGAAGATGACCCCTGAGCATCGTCGGCCGAGCATCCAACGACAGACCAGCCCCCCACTACCGCGCCCGCTGCCGCTCGCCAGATAGGAAGGCCAAGTACTTCCCTTCCGTCTTCTGTCTAGATATCCGTACAGCAAAGGTGAAGCAAGAACGCAATACCAGGAGGAGAGCATTTCCGTTCTTGGGTACGTACATAATCATTGAGCATCACTGGCGTCCATCATTACCCCAGTCCAGAGCAGCCCAGCAAGATCCCGGCAGCTAAGCGTGCCGGTGCTGCGTGTTACTGGGCCTGACTCTGGCTGGAGCATGAGGGTGGTGAAATGTACGTCGCCTGTCTCGTCCATTTGATCTAATCTCCAACCTCCCAGGTCAAGGCAGGAAGCAGCAAGACGGGCTCAAGACGTGATTCGTCGATTGCCTCATCTGGGGGTATCTTGGTATCAGCTTCCGCCATCATCGACCTCAGTTGCGACCGCGGCCTGGATCAGTTGTTCTCACTTGTCTCCATCATCCATCTCATCTCGACTTTGATTCTTCCACTTTTACACCGCACTCGCGCCACCCGCCAATTCTCGTCGAGATTCGATCATCCCGGAATCCGGCTTATCGCATCTCAATCGTGGCCATAAATCTATATCTTGGTTGGGTATCCCACCCGCCCGTCCGTCCGCACCGTCGTTCCGTCAGCTTCGCCATTACCTGGAGAGGGACTCGGGACATTTACATCACACCAAATCGCGTCATCTCACATACCGCAAGCTTAGCTCTCCTCACGTTAGGCTCACATAGCGGCGCCGAATCGAGTCCATCGCGGCGCTACTTTGTTCTGTTAGTCAAAGGCGTCTTTAACTCGTTGCCGACAGCGCCGTCGCCCCGCCTCTTGTACGAGTCGAGTGCCCCTCTCATAGCGAGGAAGTGTCGGAGTGAGAGTTGAGGCTTGAGTTGGTCGTGGTGGTGCACTTGTTTGTATCGCGTGCTTCCGACTGCCCCTCGCGATCACCCACAGGACCGGATCATCTCATCGCTGCCCGCCGCCGTCATCCAGGCCCGGTCCTCATCTACCTCACTTTACTTTACTTAGGGTACGGGGCCGAGTCCTGACTCGAGACTTGAGAGTGAGACGACGGGTTTCTTCGGTCGCAGCACGGCTTCAGCTCCAGCACCGACCCTGCTTCTGCTTCTGCTTGTTCTTGTTCTTTTCTCTTTATTCATTTCTCACATTTCCCTGCGGTCATCCGTACGAAAGACCACGGCCGTCGCATCTCATCGGCTACCGTGTTTGTTTCCCTCGACGGCAATCACAATCACAATCACATTCATCCACATCTATCTATCTTGTCGCCCGAGCTAAACCCGCGTCTGACCGAGGCGTACCGTGTACCCCGTGTACCGCACCCGCACCACCGCTTTTGCCGCCCGCACAGCGGTGATCGTTCACCTCACTCACCTCATCTCACCCCGGTCGGCTTCCATCCCCTCCGTCATCCTCACACTCACACTCACACTCCCACTCCCACCTTGTCCCTACGCACATTGCCTGCCCAGGTACCGGCGGCGTGGACTGGTCTGGACTGTGTGCCTCTCACAGCTACTGTGCCTCTCACCTAATTGGGACTGCGGACCACCGAGTAGCTATCTTGCTCACTCACATCCGGCTCAGTGTCTCAAGTCAACTCAGGTGCAACACACCTTACCTCACTCAGGGACACCTACCATCACTCGACCGTGGTTTAATTGATTGGATTTCATTCAATCCTCTTCAGGGACCTCACCACGCCTGATTTCGCTTCAGGTCCGGCTCGAATTCGGTGCTCAAACCCAACAGCGAGCGTGCCGGATTCCCATCTCAGCGACCACCTCATCTCCAGCTTTAGGTGCCCTGGCGGCCACAGCGCTGTCTGCCCGCTATCCGCTATCCGCTATCCTTATCGAACACTGAACTGAGGCGCCCCCCCGCCCTCTCTCCCCTCTTCCCGCCTCCCTCACTCTCGGTCGGGTTCCAGGCCTGGCCCTCCTCTCTTTTCCCCTCCTAATTACCCTCCTCAACCTTACTATTTCCTCCTCCTACTCCTACACACTCTCCTCCTCTTCCACCTCCCCAAAATGCCCTCGACCAACGGTCCCGAATATCGCCATATGCGAAGTGGCAGCCTCAACATTCAACACCAGCAAACACCCTCCCAGAATGGTCATTCCAGTCCCATGATGAGCCCAATGCCATCCGTTGCCTCGCCTGCCTCCGGCACCGCCGCGGCCGCCCACAGATTCGACGGCCCGCGCAGTCCACCGAGTACGTCACATTCCATCTTCCCTCGTCACCTTCGGGACCTGCGACTACGACGACTGCGACGACGACGATGACGATGGTGATGCTGTCGCGAACTGCTCTGCCTGACGATGGCATAGCCCTCCGTCAATCATGTCGCCGCAGCTTCGCCTCGTCTTCCGTCGCCTCTTCTGCAACACGTCGCACCGCACCCGTCCTTGAGCAACATTCCTCCCCTCTTCTCGTCCAGATCATGGCTGACTTGTCTTGCCTTTGCACTACAGACACTTCCCACGTTCCATGCAAATTCTTCCGACAAGGCGCCTGCCAGGCCGGCAATGCCTGTCCCTTCTCTCACGACCTCGGCGCCGCCGCCGAGAACATTTGCAAGTACTTTGCCAAGGTGCGTCAAGCCTCCCGGAAAACATCGCGAAAGTGACCAAACATGTCACTCCCTCGCCCGCCGACCCCTCCAATCCCCCCTGCTCTTCCAATCTCGCTCTACCCCTCGGCACGGCACACAGACCGTCTCCCATGTTCGCGCCCGTGCTTTCATCTTGGCGATAACTAGCGACCGTCGTCGACGCATTTG
This sequence comes from Colletotrichum karsti, assembly GCF_011947395.1. Taxonomy (NCBI): domain Eukaryota; kingdom Fungi; phylum Ascomycota; class Sordariomycetes; order Glomerellales; family Glomerellaceae; genus Colletotrichum; species Colletotrichum karsti. Next base: position 623,620 of record NW_024065927.1, read on the forward strand.
GCTGACGTTCGATCCTTCGTCGCAGGGCAATTGCAAGTTCGGCCCGAAATGCGCCAATATCCACGTTCTCCCCGACGGCAGACGCATCAACTACGGAAAGAACGGCGTGACGATCGGAACCTCTCCCATCGCCCTCGGCGGACGAATCAACCCGACTTCCGCTGCTGCATACCACCCGACGAGCGCCCTCACTTCCGGTCTCTATCGCGAGGGCGCCCCTCCATACGGCTCCGCTTACCCTTACGGCGACGAGAGACAGCACCAACTGGGCCGCCAGCCGAGCGTCGAGAACGGCCTTCCGACCATCGACACCACCTACTCCCACCCCGGCTCCAACTACGGCTCTCCCCGCGACGACGATGCTTCTCGATTCGGCCTCGGCCTTTCCCCGAGTAACGCCAACGGCCTGTCCGTCCTCGATGCGCCGCTCCCCGCCTCGTTCGATTCCCAGGGCATCTCCAACGCCGCTCTTTTCCCCGCCGGCCCCTGGCCCTCGTCCGTCCCCTCCAAATTCGGTCTCGAATCGCCCTCGCCTTCGCTCAACAACGCCAAAGACTCGCGGACTTCCGACACGCTTAAGATGCTGCACACTTCCGCTTTCGGCGGCAGCGAGTACCTGGCCGCCGCCAACGCCACCGCTTCCAGCAGCCCGCCCAGCCAGCCCATGTCCGGCGAGGAATACTACGGCAAGCGCGCCATGCACTCGAGCCGTTACGCGAAGCCCAAGATGCTCAGCTCCAGCATGCCCAAGACGACCGTCGACCACGACTGGGAGGCCGAATTCGCGTTTTTGGAGGAGGACTACGTGCCGCAGAACCTGCAGGAGCTCTTGACGCCCGCCGAGAAGGCCCGCCGGGGTTCTCTCCGTACTGTCGACGGCGAGCCCGGAAGCGAAAACGGCACCAAGTTCGGAAGCCCCATCACCGGCGCAAGCCCGAGCCGATGGGGGCCGCTCTTCCAGCGCCAGAAGGAAGACGAACTCCATAAGCACGGCCCCTCGGCATTTGGGCACGTCGGCAGCCCCCTGCGCAACTCGGTTCTCTCCAACGAGATGGGCAACGGAAGCCTCTCCCGCCCGATCGGATCTCGCGCCGGCAGCGAGTCCATGTCTGCTCTGACCCAGCAGCTTCAGCGAACCCGCCTGGGTGATGATGGCAGCGCCAGCCCGCACCTGCATCCCTTGGCCGCCACCGGGCGCGCTTCGAGCAACGGTGCCGGTCCTATCGGCAAGGAGCGGGAGCGTGTCATGGAGCGTCACGTCTCGAGCGGGTCCATCAGCTCATCGGTCACGGGCCGTTACACGACGCCAATCGACGAGGAGGACCCGGCCTTTGTCTTCAACATGGAGGAGGTGGAAGACCAGTCTCCGGCAAGACTCCGAAAGCGGGGCTCCGCGGGGTTCGGCATCGGAGGCGGATGGAGCTACGCCAACGCTCTCTCCAGCAAGAACGCCGCCCCTGGCTCCAGCCTGGCCAAGGAGCAGCGGGAGCCCTCTGTCAGCGTTGAGACGGTAGGCGGACGTTGAAGCGGCACTCGCGAAACGGATAAAAAAGGGATTATACCATCGGCACTGGAAAAAAGCATAGCGACGGTGTAATGCCACCACTTTGGCGGCGACCATGTTTACTCTCTCAACTCTTTCACACACACACCCTGACGACACTCTACGACTCAATTTCAGTCACGACTATTACATCATGCATCGGCCACAACAAAAAAGCGCCATCGGAAAACGAAAATCACCGGTCTACAAAAGGGACATAGCAAAGGGATCGGATCTACAGGGTGGCTGCTCATTACAACAGGGTAGGGAGTTTGTTGGAGTTTTGTCGTCGTTTTTTTTCTCGCTGCGTAGGCTTACGGATCGAATCTTTGGAGGTTTAATATGATCGGCTCGGTAGTTTGTGTGTGGTCTTTTTTTCTGTTTTTCGTTCGCTGCCCAAAATGGGAGGGTTCCATTGGCTTTGGTGGGAAGGAAGCATGTCACCCTGTCCGTGGGACACGTATTCAGGATCGTACGGGCGGTTGTAAATGCTCTGAAATATGGAACGAGGAGGTAACGGAGGTGGCTAGGTTGGCATACGCATGTGCGAGTCTTTGATTTTCTGAACGTGGAATAGAACATGGCCAGCGTCTTAATTGTCACGGGTCAGCGGGCTGCGACTGGGCACCGCATTAGAGACGTTTGGAAGAGGAAAAGCTGATACCACCGTCTAATTATCGTTCATTATATACAAAAGCTGTCTGCCTTTCACGATGACCGATTCCCGATGATTAATCTCCGCCTGCCTCACCTCGTGTGCATCCATCGGACTTGACCAGCATCGCCGCACTTAGACGCTCCGGCTCTAAGCATTTGGCCACTCTTACGTCGGCATTTCGAACTGGTATCCGGGTTCTATGGCTGCGTATCGGAATTTGATGAATTGAAGCATGAATCCGACACGTGAGCGGCCGGTGTTGGAAGATGGAGCAGACTCGCAGGTCCGGCACGTGAGCGGATGGTGATGGACGGCAGCGGAGCGACTCCCCGCTGTAAGTCGACGAACGGTATAAGAGAGGACGATGGACTAGGTAAGCTGAGACCATAGCCAGGGAGCTTTTGCCGACTATCGCCTGAGCGACCTCGAGAAACCACCAAGCTGGCGACAAAACATCGCAAATTCGCATGACCGGGCGAAGTGAGGCGCATAGGAATGGGTGACGAAAATCTATACACTAATACAAGGCCATATGGCCGGCTCCAGACACGATTGAACATGCGGAGCTGCGTCGCACAGCCGCTTGATGCGCGGGAGGGCGACGCCGTGGGCTACCGTACCGAACCGTCCACGCACCTACACCACGACGAAGCCAAGCCATGTTGCTCTTTTCCCCCATCGATTCGATCCGTCATAAGTTCAAAAGCACAGACGCAGCATGTCTCATGTTGGTCGTCCCCTCCTTTCTAATTGCGAGTGGCGTTGTCGATGTCGGGGGGCAGGTAATTGTACAGACCGCCGGGAGACGGGGTTTAGCGGAAGGAAATGGACAATCGCTTAGTGGGCATCGGGTTGGCTGAGGATGTACTCGACCGCCTTGTCGACTGTGACGAGGTTAGTTTGTGGGTTAGGGATTGAGCGGGAAGGGCGTGACGAACTCGAGTGGATGGTGTCGGCGTCCTTGTCGGGGATCTCGATGCTGAACTCCTCCTCGATGGCCATGACGACCTCGACGGTGTCCAAGCTGTCGAGACCGAGGTCGTTGGCGAAGTGGGCAGTGCTCTTGATCTGTATGTCGTTTGCGGTTAGGTTTCTGCGACTCAATTGGGTCGGAATCGCGGGGTTGGAGGGTGGACGACGTACGTTGCTAGGGTCGTTGACCTTGTCGAAACCCTGGAGGAGGGCGAAGATGCGGCCCTCGACTTCGTCCTTGTTCAGGCCGGTGGCGGCAGAGTAGAAGCGGACGGCGACGGCCTTGGGGGCGGCGCGGGCGAAGACGGCACGGGGCGCGACGAGAGATGAGCGGGCGAGGGGAGCGGACTGGACGGCGGGACGGATGGCGCGCGTGGCGGCGGCCGCGGAACGGAGGACTGCTGTGCGGAACATGTTCGGCGATGTGTGTATGTTCTTATATGTGACTGAAGGAGTCGGAGGAGAGGCTTCGGAAGCTCTGGCGGTCGGGTAGGAGGAGGATTGGGAGATGGATCGTTCGGGGGTGGCAGCTAGGCTGTGTTGATGAGAGCTCTCTGGGGGCGGCGTATGTGGAGGAGGTGCTTGTCGGCCATGATGATAAATTTCTCGTCACCCTCCCGAAGCGTTCCCTGGCTAGCTCCGATGAGGTGCACGTGATAAGTCATGTGATATTGAGTAAAATCTTCATTTCGGTTGCAAACTTCAATACAGCGAAATGCGAAAATACAACAATCCCAAAATGAGGGTATTCATCTAAGAGAAGACTCATAAAAAATGAAAAGACCAATTGAGCAAGAGCGGTCGGTCGCCACTGGCATCATTGTGATGATGAGCTCTTTCCTTCCCGGCCCGGCTCATAGTCGGTATAATCTGGAGTCACGTGACTCCTTTCCAGCCAATGAAATCCCGCCCTTTGTAATCCCGCACCAAAGCTGGGGCCCCCAGTGCCGAAAGTGAGAGGCCGAGAGACACACCTCAGAGGAGAGCGAGCGAGATTATCCATAACGTCAAACTTCAACTCCAAGTTCCCGAACTACCGGCCCGGCCACCTCGATCCTTCGTCGCCACCGTCGAAATCCCCCGCGACCCTCGATCTTCGACCCCTCCCAATCTGCCCGGTCAATTGGAGCCGTCGCGAACCTCCTCGTCGATCGAGAATCCACAGCCCGACAATATGCCTCCAGCGGCGCAGCTCCCCGTCACGGTGCTCCTCGCAGCCTCAAGGCAGGCCGCGAGAAGACCGACCACCGCCTTGGTCAGCCGCCTCATGGCTGCCAACGCCGTCCGCACCTATGCCACCCCCGCCGGCCCCCCGCCCCAGGGCTTCCGCCAGAAGAGATTCGAGACCTGGGACGAGGACAAGGAGTCCACCCTCAACAAGATGGGCAGATATTTCCTCCTGTCCGAGATGGCAAGGGGAATGTACGTGCTCATGGAGCAGTTCTTCCGCGCGCCCTACACCATCTACTACCCCTTCGAGAAGGTGCGTACAAATTTTTATCGTCTTGGTGATGGTGTTAAGGGCAATGGGTACGACGAGGCAGCTTGGACGTCCGGAAGGGAGGCCGGGGATCACGGCACATCGAATTTGCCACGACCAAACAATGGCTCACCACCATCCGCATGCGCAAGAGGAGGAACGCTCAGAGACAGATGCCCTCGACGACGACACGGCTGGAGCAATCTTTGGACCACGATCATAACTAACATACACTCCAGGGCCCCATCTCCCCCCGCTTCCGCGGCGAGCACGCCCTCCGCCGCTACCCCTCCGGCGAGGAGCGCTGCATCGCCTGCAAGCTCTGCGAAGCCATCTGCCCCGCCCAGGCCATCACCATCGAGGCCGAGGAGCGCGCCGACGGCTCCCGCCGCACCACCCGCTACGACATCGACATGACCAAGTGCATCTACTGCGGCTTCTGCCAGGAGTCGTGCCCCGTCGACGCCATCGTCGAGTCCCCCAACGCCGAGTACGCCACCGAGACCCGCGAGGAGCTGCTGTACAACAAGGAGAAGCTGCTGTCCAACGGCGACAAGTGGGAGCCTGAGCTGGCTGCCGTCATCCGCGCCGATGCCCCTTACAGATAAAATCAATGGTCTATGCAATCCGGTGGGAGGGGGTCATAGAGCGAACGAACGAAACTTTTTTTTCCCTGTTTTAATCCTTGAGGAGGACGGGACATGCGGAGGGAGGGAGACGCAGAGCAAAAGAGGCAGCAGCAGCAGCAGTAGCAGCAGCGAGGTTCTGGCATGCCGTGTATGTGTACTACAGACAGGTCGGGATCGGTTAGACTTGTGTAAATAGCTCGCGAAAAGCAACCTTTTCTTTGTCCGTTGCACGGCGTCTGCAGTGTGTTGTGACCAAGCATCATCAGATTTCAATGCGGCGATCTGGATTCCAGGTAGGACACTTCAAACATCAAAACCACATCACGGCCCAGGACAGTTGTGAAGTGTGGAATAATCAACATTAATCTATCTTGCACGTCGCATCAGCTCATGCATATCCTCGCGGATTCAAGCCATGTAAGGGCATATCCAGCCAACGCCTTGCTCAAATCAGAACCAATGTCCAAGAAACGCTTCCGTTCCGTTCCCGTGCTCGCTTTTCCCAGACTCTGTGGTTCGTTACGCCAGTATCATCGTCGTCATGATCCGTCAATTCACAGCAAAAAAGACATCCTAGAAGCTCTTCTCCCAAGCTCCCCACCAGACTCCCATGTTCGCAGCTATCACCAGGTCCAGCATCTTCAGGCCCTCGGGGTAAATGATGAGCTTGCCGAGCTTCGCCCTCTTCCCGCGGTTACCACCGCCCGCCTTCTCCCTACCGAGCCTCAGGTCGAACGGGCTGGGGATGTCGTCCTCGTCGCTGTACTCGCCAGCAGGCCGGTTGCCGATGTTGAGCAGCTTGCTGAAGTGCCCGCTGAGCTGCTCCCGCTTGCCCTCCTGCTTGAACAGCTCCGTCGTCGGCAGGTTGAACCGCAGCTCGCTCACGGGCGCCGAGCTGGACGACGACCCCGACGGCGCGAGCGGGTTGCTCAGACCGCCGGCGTGCGGCAGCACGTGTCTGCACTTGACGCTGCGCCCCGCGTTGCCCGTGCGGAACTCGCAGCGGCCGTCCCAGGGCGATACGAAGACGTAGCCGCGCGGACGGAGGCCGTGGCCGGGCTGCGTGATGATCGGGCCCGAGTCGCTGCCGTTGGACGACGCGGAGCCCGTCGAGTGCGCGCTCAGCTGGCGCGAGTGGCGCTTGGAGCGCGCGGGGGAGGTGCCGTAGGCCGGCCCCGGCGGTTGAGGATCGTCGATGCTGCCGGACCGCGAGCGCGAGTTGAACTTTTCGCGGATGTTGGTCGTCCACGACTTGGTGTACGCCATCACGACCTGTCTGTTGAAGCCGCCCTCCACCGGGTGCTGCAGCGTCTGCTGTTGCTGCTGCTGCTGGTGCCAGTTCATGGCGTCTTCCGAGTTGGCGAAGGGGATCGAGGAGGTCGACGTCCGGGGCATGTCGAGGCTCTGGCGGAGGGGCATGTGTCTGAACTTTGCGTAGCCCGAGGACTCGAGGCGGATGCTGATGGGGGGCTGGGGCGCGTTGGCGCGGCGGCGGTCGTGGGCGGAGAGACCCGCCGAGTCGAAGGAGAAGTACTCGTACTCCTCGCCCGAGTCTTCGAGCTGGTGGGACGAGACGCGGCCGATGTTCCACTGGTTGCCCGTGCTCGGGTCGCGGCGGATGAGGGAGAGGGTGAAGGGGACGGCGGTGGTGTTGTGGAAGCGGTTGGGCGAGGGGGACCGCGAGAGCTGGCGGAGTTGGGATGTTGTCGTCGGCGCGCGGGACCGGGAGCGGCGGTCTTCCTGCGGTATGCGCTGCGGCGAGGCTCCCGGTGATGTTCGACGAGCGTCCGGGGTGTGAGGGGCTTCGTGGTGGTGCTGGTGCTGGTGGTAGTCGGGGGCCGGGGTCGGGATGGCACGGGGGCCGACGGGTTTGCGGACCGGCGCCGGGGGCGAGTAGGACAGGGGTCTCGGAGGCAGGTCCGGCCGCAGCTCGGAGTCCGGGTCGTGGACGTAGCCGTTGCCGTAGCCGCCGGCGGCCGGGTGGGAGCCGGGTAGGGGGTAGGACCGGGCGGGGTCGGCGGGCGGCGAGGGGACCTTGGCGCCGGCGGGCAGGGGCTTCCTCCGGATCTGGTTGCCGCTGCGGGTGCTGTCCATGCTCGACCTGGGGGTGTCCGGGTTGTTGCGGAGGTGGGCTTGCAGGGCGCCCGGCTCGTAGGGGCGGTTGCCCTCGCCGGGGAGTTCTAGGTGGATGTAGTAGAAGGAGTTGGCGACATCTTCGCTGGTGACGTTTTTGGGGTGAGGTTTGGCGGTTGTGAGGATGATGTCTGGGGGGAGGTTAGTGATGCTGGGGGGATGTATGCGCGAAAGGGTCTCACCTCGCGTGCCTGGGACGCGGGAGATGTAGAGAGTCAAGGGATCTTGACGTTCGCCGGCTGGATTGTGAGGGTATTGCGGCGGATTGGCCGCTAGGTAGTTGAGCGAGGCCAGAGACCTAGCCTCGATCTGGGTGGACATTCTGGTGAGAGAAATGGTATTTTTTTTTCGGGCTGGTGGTCGAGGCGGGTAGATTGGTTTTGTTTGTATATATCTGACCGCTGCAGGCTGCAGAATGAGCGAGAGGGTGTGTGAGTTCGGGCGTACGTATCCCGTGTGTGCGTACGTGAGTGGTGTATGTTGTGTGTGAGTGGTCGATAATCTTTTGCGTGAGGTGTGTGAGAGTGTGAGTATATGAAGGCGATGATGGTGAGGGTGAAAAGGGTGGCTGAGCCAAGAGGAGGAGGTGATGTGAGGCGGCAACGTTCACAGCCCACTCTAAATTATCTTCTGCCCAAGGGACCCCAAGGAGCTTCCCAAGTGCCGCGACTGGGGCCGCTCGGGGACGTGGATTCGATTGAATTGGGGGCGGCCGGGGGGCACCAGGAAGCTGGCGCTGTCACCGTCGCAGACTCACAGCTCGATGTGGGGGTTTTGGAGTTTGCCGGGGTGAAATCTTGTGATGATGGTTGAGGGTTGAGTCTGCAGAGTTTGAGGCGGTATTGGAAGTATATTCTGGTGGTGAGATGACGAGATGTCTTCGGGCGTCTGGACCGACCAACGGCACCCGAGGAGAATTGAAATGGCTCGCTCGCGTGGTTGGATTGATCAGAGTCAGAGGTGATCGACGCTGCAGATGAGGTGGTTGGGGGTGTATGAAATGAATTGAGACGAGAAGCGGATGAGCGAGGAAGAGGAGGGACGGGATCTGAGAGAGAAAATGACGAATGGGCGATGAAATAAAATCGTCTGCCGGTGGGTATCTCTTTCTTTCACTCTTTCTGTCAGGTACAAGTGCAGATTATTTGTGACCACGTTTGAGAACATGAAATTCTCAGGCGGCTGGTTGGTTGGTTATGCTGGCGATGAGGCGTCTGAGGTGAGGCAGGTACAGGCAGACGGTATTGGATGATATCAGACCTGAAATTCAAAGAAGAAACGAGGGAGAAAAGAATAAGAAAGGCCAAGCAAGGTCCCCGGATCTGCAAATGGCGACGGAAGACGAGCGGCCTGAGAGGGCGGGAGGGATGAGGGATGCAACGGTGCCTGGCCGGGGTCTCGGCAGCCAGCAATAGGCTAAGAGCATCCAATGCCAATGGCAAAAACGAGTCGTCAGCCGGCTGAGGCTGTGCTGTGTGCTGTTGATCGCTCGCTCGCGCTCTCAAGTGCGATTGCGATTCGAACTGGCGGAAGCAGAGAGAAACAGAGAGAGAGAGAGAAGAAAGTCCGGCGGAGTAGTGGCTCCGAGGTGTTCGCGGAGCGTGGTAGGAGTCCGCGGGCGCCCTTTAATCCGGCTTGTCGTCGAGCTGTTTTCTTCTACCGGCCGTCTTTTTGGTTCATATGACTGACTTATTTTAGGATTAGTGGTGAACAAACAAACGGACTCGACGACGGCTTTCGGGGGCAGCGACGAACAATTTAAAGGGCGGGAGATGAGGGTGGACATTTGGTGGTTTGTGCTTTTCATTACATTAGCCTTGGCGTCAAACAAATGAGAACCGTCAACTCAGACATGAGAGTCTAATTGCCGTCGTCCCCTCTTGTGTCTGACTGTGCACTTTTTGAACGACAGGTTGAGGTCGAGAGAGGAGAGAGAGAGTTGCGATATGCATGTGAGCGGGAGGATTCACGGGAAAGAGGGGGTTTGTGCTATTTTTCGCATGCTTTTTTTTTCCCCCTCTCTCCCCGCGGATGCAAGTTGACCGACTGAGTGAGCCATTTGGGATGGAAAAACACGACACGGAATGAGGGGGCCTGACATGATGGATGGGACGGGATGAGCTCGGGGCGACTGGATGATGCAGCGACGTGCAGCAGCAGCCCTGCATCGTGCCGGGAGCTTCGAGCTCGAGCTGTGAGCTTGACTGAAGATGCCATTCGATCGCTGACTGGACCTCAGCAGTGTCTCGTTCCATACACGGGATGACGATGAAAGGTCTCGGATTGCCCTGGAGCTGATATTTGATGCACTCAAATGCTTGAGACCCCTACTCAATGTAACAGGCCCTGACTGGCTGAACAAATCTGCGTCCATCGCATGGCAATAGCAGCTGAACTCATATGCCTTTATGGGTCGACGATATTGACGTGATGCTGTTGATCGAGGTCGCAACCGGCTCATACAAGGAGAAGCCGAAGGCTCAGAGGCTCGAGCCGCCGTGAGAGCAGGGATGAAGCTGTCAAAAGACATCGGGCTGGACGAATAAGCATATTCGCATGAAGATCAACGTCACCTTGAAGGCATCCACAACCCCTCATCTTGCAGAGTCAGTCATCGCAGGGCGCTATCAGGGGTCCCTCGTCCGTTGTGCAGACTGTCTGGACTCTCGACAACTCACATCGGACTATTCACTACGGAGCTCGCTGCCGACCAACTCATACGTCGACGCATCTCCAAACACAACTCCCTTTGAAAGAAGCAAACTCGAAAGAAACCATTGTCGTCTGGCTGTTGTATACGTCATACCGCGCATTGTGAGACTCGGGCTCATAGGCAACCCAACCCAACGGAGTCTCGGCCCCTTCCCACCGTCCACGTCAACTTCAAGGGTCCAGTCCAGGTCCGCTGTGGCGGCCAGTCCAGTCCAACGACGCACAAGGGGCACCCGCGCATGCCGCGAGACCCTGGAGACGGCGTGTTCCAGGGACCCCGATGTTGCTCTCGTGTGGAACGATTTCACTGGCGAGACATCTGCCCAGCTTAGCCACACTTGCGCCTCTCGCAGGTGAAAGTAACTTGGTTGTTACGGGTGTCCAGTAATGGTCTTTGAAGTCTGCTGCCTCGGAATAAGACACAAGCTTGATGAGCTGGGTCTGTCCCTACCTACCGGCCAGTTGGCAGATGCAGACTTCCCACCCAAAAGCTTGGGTTTCCCGGTGACTTTCACGAACGTGGCTGACTGCCAATCAGTCGGCTTGGAAACGCCGCCGGGCCACTGTCCACGCCAGCCGGCCGTCACATTTCTTGCAACCACCTGAACGCATCTTGGGTGCTGACGACGTTGGAGATGATGCGTCGACGAGATAAAGTTGACACTTCTGTCACGTATCCTGACGAACCGAACGCTCTGAAATAGTAGGCTACTCCAACTCTTTTTCTTTGTGCTATTTTGGAACACGCCAATCACCAAGGATGTTCATCCCTTGCGCGTCCTTTGATCTCACTCGACGAACACCTCCAACACCGTCATCTTCGAGGCGTGGATTGAATAACCAGCAGCTAAAGTCTGTCAGCTGCGACCTTGGCACGTCAGCGATGAGGCTTTGACGATCGCGTGGCTCCCCAAGACCCTGAGGCACCACCGTCGGCTCCGAGCAATCGGGCATTTTACCGGACTGTCGGGCGCTCATCTGCCGGCTTTCCAACGGCGGTGTCGGGTCCTCCGCATGATCAAATCCCCGACGTGACGCCGCGGCGCCAAGTCAGATCGGCAGCTAAGGTGGCCTTTCTTCCGGAGAAGCATGCGTCCGATCGGACCCTCGCTAGACTTCTATTATCCCGGGTCTCCGGGGCGGAAACACCTTCTAAGTCTGCTCATCCTCGCTCTTTTTTAACCGTTGTTGGACGTCCCGGCTATTCTTCCCCTTTCGTCTTCTTCGAGCCCCCTTTTGTTTTACAGAAAGTGTTTCCTTACGTCATCCTGCGGGTGTTCGGCATGGGCCCCGTTGACAAGACCGGACAAGCCCGTCTTTACAGTCTTTACGGTGCCCCTTACCTGTCTGGTTTTAATTCAGGGGCCCGGGCTTGAGGTATGGGAGGAAAGCGAGAGCGAGTTGACTTCTAACTGCAACGCTCACGTACTACCTTATTTCAGTAGATATTAACCGCGTATTTACACGTATTTCAGAGCCAAAGGTTATTTGAGCAATATCAAAACCTAAGCGTCAATCGGGTCAGATCCCGAGTCCTGGCCCATGCTGACCTGGGATGCTCGCTACCACTGGTGGGAGAATGCCAACCACGGCTAACTGGCATCACATCGTGACATCGTGGTTCGGACCATCTACCGACTTGGCAATCTAGTGATCCCACGCGGGCACCAATGGCCCCTACGTCTTTTGATCTTTTGTATTGTTGATCACGGCTGTTCGGAAGAGTCGTTGTCAACGGATAGGAAGCCCGATATATGTCCAATCTTTCAAGGCAAGATCCTCCACCCACAACCCGACGTTGAAACTTTCCTCGTCCGTACGGATACAGACCTTCAATTTCCCGCCTATCGTGAGGGCCATCACGGTTAACCGACGGGTGTCCCAGCGAGCCGGGAGCTATATCAGCCTCACATAAGACTCCGTTTTCTAGACTCGGCCGAGGGTGGCCAGGCCTTTGACTCGGCTAGTGTTTCCAACAAACGAGCTCACAACGCCATTTTGGCCCCTCTTTCGCGGTTAGCGACCAACGAGAAGATTCTTCCGTCGAATACAACGGCATCCCACCTGGCCTCCGGGATTAACTACCCCATATTCTTGTCATCCGAACCGGTCCGCCTTGTCTCTTCCGTCCCCCTATCGTGGAATTTTCTTTCTGGACCCCGGACCTCGTGGGCAAACAGACCATGGGCTGTTCCTTTAGAGCCTGGTAGCGCCCAAATGGAGGACTCCTCCGTCCCTGCGAATGCTGGGCGGGCCAGAACGTCGTCTCCCGTTTTGGGCATTGCTACGTTGTATCGGCCTCCTCTCATTTCGCACCCTACTCGCACCCTACGACCTGGGGCCGGGGTCGGTTGGTTCGTGAAAGTCATGTATATAAACGTCGGTTCTTGACCTCCCGGCTTGACGTCTCGATCCCTTCAGTCCATACGTTCGCTTCTCTGTCCATCCCGTTCTCTACTTTACCTTTACATTCGTTCCGACATTTAGTCCTTCACTTACACAATCCGCCGCCACCATGCAGCTCTCTACCCTTCTCATGGCCGTCCTCCCGGCCTCCGTCATGGCCCTTCCCGGCTTCATCCCCATCGAGGGCCCCTCCAAGGCCGGTCTCGCCAAGCGCGATTCTTGGGGCGGCGCCGTCTCCCTCGGTCCCGCCAAGTCCACCATCGTCAAGGCCGTCACCACCCTGACCCCCGGCGCCGCGCCCCCGACCCAGGCCGGCGTGCTCTTCCTCTGGCCCGGCATGTCCAACGGCACCGGCGACCTGATCCAGACCACGCTCGAGTCGTGGCCCGACAACAGCTGGTGCGGCGCCACGAGCGGCCAGTGGTGCGTCCGCGCCTCCGTCTTCGGCTCCTTCGGCCAGATCGACTCGGAGAAGTCGGCCCCCGTCAAGGGCGACCAGGCCATCAAGATCGAGTACGTCCTGCAGTCCGACCAGGACACCTGGCGCCAGACCGTCACCGACGTCGCCTCCGGCAAGGTCATCAGCTCCCTCGACCACAAGTCCGGCCCCTTCATGCGCGGCTACGGGACCGGCACCGAGTGCAACAACGGCTGCACCGGCACCATCGCCGAGCAGACCTACTCCAACACCGTCATCACCCTCTCCAACCCGGACACCACCTTCGGCAGCACCATCGGCTCCAGCCAGGGCGCCAAGTACACCGGTCTCACCAGCAGCGAGGGAGGCAAGGTCTGGACCATCGCCTCCATCAAGGTTCCCAAGATGCAGTAGATACTGTCAGCTGCTCGAGGGATATGACGAGCTTTTCACTGTACATATGGTCTTTGACAGACTATGAAGACGGGGCCATGTCTTCGTTAGTTTAGTAATTAAGCCTTTTGCCCCTATGATGACGTCGCGTAGACTGTGAGCAGACACGAGAAGACTTTGTGATTGTTTGGCCCGATGGACGTTCTGTGATTTTTCTTACAGTTTGGAAGCTTGTTTCTACGGACAAGCGGCAGCAAAAAGTGACGAGAAAATAGGGTCGACAAAGTGAATTGGTCAACTTACTTGAGACAGAGAGTCGCTGGTGCTCAATTGTTTCTTTTCTCTAAGTCCAAAATTCATATTGCGGATCTGAGGCCATTATCATCTTTGGATGCGAGCCCCAACAAGTTAGGTTTACAGAGCAAAACTTGAATAGACGCCGACGGTGAATTCACGATGCATGTCACCTCTGCACGAATGAACTGCGATACTGGCCATGTTGCTGTAGATCAGAGAATTCGTTGACTTCAAGGCTGCCCTCACCTGGCTTTGGTAGGATGATTCTGAGCTGCGAATCCCTTGAAGTGGGCAGCTCAACATCCCGAAACCACGAGACCGAGGCAACTAGGTATTGTTTTCACGGAGACTTCAACTTCTCTGGTCTTGGTCCCAGCGTTGAGCCATGGAAAGCCCGAGTGCCCGTGACGATTCTCAAAGCAACAATAAGGTACTCAGCTAGACATCAGTTTCCATACCTGACCTATTCTCTGGTAGATATCCATTCCTGAGTTGTTGTCAAAGACGACGTTGGTAAAACTGGCAACGTAAACACGAACACCCGCCAGCCAATTCCCACAGCATTGGTCCAAAGACACGAAATAGATTTTTTTCTTTTCTTTTTTTTTTTTTTTTTCCTTCTTTTTTTTAGCTCAGAGTCTTATATCACATAGCGTTTCAATATGTTCAGCGCATAAGAAGCTGCGTACAAAACACTTTAGCGTAGTGGTTATGCACACTGGAGATGCAGCTACTGGAATTTCAATGCCAAGACAGCACCTAGAGCCACGCGATCCCACGGGACGATGAAGGCTCGAATGACGAATATAACCCTCCCAAACGCTTAAAAGTAGTTGGTGTATGTATAAGGCGTCGTTGAATATGCCTTTGAATTTGACAAGTAGGTTCAATGAGCATTGGGTGAGTTCAAGTTTTCCAGGTACCTAGGTAGGGAGGCTGATGTGGGCTGTTTGTATAACCCTACTAATGAAACTGTGGTTTTTTCATGAAGAAACAAAATGCTGGAACCTCAATATTACCGATTCGGTAAAGTAAAATCGGCTTTAATGAAGGATTTCTTAAGTATACAGCGCACTATCTACCGTAGCATAGGATGGCGCGAAGTTGTCCCTCACCACCTAGGTGGGCTTTTGGCTAATTCGACAATATATCGGTGCCTTGAGCCATCAGAAAGATGGTCAATGACAGAGAAAATGTTTTTTTTTCTTTCGAGATGGTCGTTGCCATATTTCATTCCAGCAATTGGGCCCAGGACAGAGAGAGGAAACCTGACGCTTCGGCTGTGGCTCTCCGGCTGATAGGGATGATTTGATGCAATGAAGAGGAAACCAGTATCTCAAGCTCTCAAAGTCATGAGTGTAGTATGGACTGGGACCTGGACCACGGTGATGTTGAAGATTTTGGTGCGTGCATCCCCTGGGTCTCCAAGCTTTCGATACTAGATGACCAAGTGACATCCTTAGGCAGAGTACTAGGTTACCTACAACATTACCGAATGCCAGTCAAGCAGCCCTGTCGGTTTACTGGACCTGACTTGATATTAAACATGCTGTGGACGGTACAGAAGGTCTAGCGCTGTTGGCTGGAAACGCACCCCTGGTTAAACGTGAAGTTAACTGGCATGAGTACAAACTTCAAGTAAGGCATTCGACCAAGTGGCCGATTGCTGACGGAACGTATCTTGAAGACTGGTTGAAAGCAAATAAAACTTTGAAATGAGAAGGCTGTCTGACTTTGGCCTGAAGAGTTGGCATCTTTGAGACGTTGAGGGCAGTCTGCCAGTATCACCGTGTGTAGAAATAGCTTGTAGTAAGCCCGATAACCAAAGATCAGCTCAAAGTTACTAGTACTCACGAACAGAATTTCCTGAATCGGAGAAGATTCCAGACACACGATGCCAGGCTGCGAATAATGTAATGTATTTCGGTAACTGCTCTCTCGGTCCTCGGTGCAGATCTCGGTGTCTCGGTGAAGAATTGCGTCAGGGAGTACGTACCGTTTTCCTGACGTCTCCAAGCACCGCAGTCTCCACACCCCGCGATTTCGGACGCAGCAGACTGCAACAGCATGTGCCTGCACGTCAAGCTTCGCTCTCCAAAAAAAAAAAATCTCCAACAAAAAAAGGGCTCCCAGCAGCAGCCATAACTCCCTTCGACAACCCGCTGACCACGCTCCACGATGTCGACCGCGATGCCCGCCCCCGCGGTGACCAAGGATGAGTCGCAGCCCGTCAAGAAGGGAGGCCCGACGGTCCTGCGATCCATCATCGCTGGATCCACGGCCGGCGCCCTGGAGATTGGTGAGTCAAGACGAAGACGGGGCGCAGTTCCGCGTGAGAGCAGAGTGCTAACACCTGAGAAACAGCCATCACATACCCTGCCGAGTGTAAGAAACCTGCACGATCGAGCGACTCCGCCCGTCGAATTGCCTCTGACCCGTCGCGATAGTTGCCAAGACTCGGTCACAACTGAACCGCCAATTGGCCGATGGCAAGAAGCTGCCCTGGCCGCCATTCGGCGCGCAGTGGTACGCCGGATGCACGACGCTGATTATCGGCAACTCCCTGAAGGCGGGAATCCGTACGTGGAAGGATATGGCATGGACGTCTGGACCGGCGGTGGCTAATGGCGTCGATTGACAGGATTCGTTGCATTCGACCAGTACAAGACGCTCCTCGCCGACGCCGACGGAAAGATCTCGGGCCCCAAGACGGTCATTGCCGGCTTCGGCGCCGGCGTGACCGAGTCCGCGCTGGCCGTGACGCCGTTCGAGAGCATCAAGACGACGCTGTACGTTGGCCCGCGTGACCGCCTTTTCCGTCGCCGCTAACGTCAGATACCCAGGATCGACGACAGAAAGTCACCGAAGCCGCGGATGCGCGGCTTCCTACACGCCGTGCCCATCATCGCGCGCGAGCGCGGCCTCCGCGGCTTCTTCCAGGGCTTCGTGCCGACGACGGCGCGCCAGGCGGCCAACAGCGCGGTGCGGTTCGGCGCGTACAACATGCTCAAGCAGCTCGCCGAGTCCTACACGGCTCCCGGCGAGAAGCTGGGGGCGGTCGGCACGTTCGCCATGGGCGGCATCGCGGGCCTGATCACGGTGTACGCCACGCAGCCGCTGGACACGATCAAGACGCGGATGCAGAGCATCCAGGCGCGGACGCAGTACGGCAACTCGTTCCGGTGCGCGGCCATGATCTTCAAGCAGGAGGGTCTGTTGACGTTCTGGAGCGGCGCGCTGCCGAGGTTGGCCCGTCTGATTGTGAGCGGCGGGTTGGTCTTTACCATGTACGAGAAGAGCATGGACTTTATGGAGAAGGTAGACCCGGAGGGACGATACATCTGAGGAACGGCCTATTGCTTCAAAATACGATGGCGTTAAGGGGTCTTCTAGTTTTTTGGTATAGATATGCTATACAGGGTACAGATGTTGTACAAGATACTGTACATAGGGTATGGGCTATTTCGCCTCCCAAGAGGATATGGCTTTGTTTGCCATGGTGCGTTTCGCGGGGTATTTATTGTGTGATGTGTGATGGTACGTGTCTGATGTCCTCTATCTCCGTTATTGGAATCTGAACATTCCGCTCAGCTTCTTGGACATGTTCTGCAGCCAGCCTCTCGTAGGGGCCTCCTCGAGTTCTCTCAGCAAGTCGTTGAAGTATGTAGGCTGGCTCTTGGGCTCAAGCAGTTCGCCGTTCAAGGGAAACTATGTCGGTAAGCTGGCTGTTACAGTAGATCGGGCGCGGATAAGGTGTGCGGTACCTGCTTCTTGAACCTGTCGTCGGCCAGGGCGTACAATGCGTTGGCCTGCTTGAGCTCCTTCAGCTCGTCGACAGCGGGGTTGGCGAACCTCTTGTCGAGACCCCGGGCGGCGAATTCGGGGAACTGGACCCCGGGGCGCAGGTTATCCTTGGGCCATAATGACAAGGCACGCTGGAAGTGCTTGTAGGCTTGCTGTGCAGAGGGACATGTCAGCGATGCTGAGTGGAATGACGACGGGATATGGGCGCAGAGGAGGGAGTGCTCACACTTGTTGACCGGGCCATTTTGGTAATATCGGAGACTGAAAAAAGACAACTGGAAAAGTTGAAGTTGGACGGACGTCACCGTTCTACCATTCCGTCGTCTCGCCGCGGGGAAAGATCCTGGGTCGGCGGGGTGCGTGGCTGTTTGCGACGGGCAGGCGAGGTCGGAGTCGAGGAGCCGTCGTCGACGTCAAGGATTTCGCACCGGCTGGCGGATGTCGAAGAATTAATTTCTGGAGCTAAGAATTGGACTGCGCCGGAGCTTGCCGTGCTGGGAATCTGCAATTCTGGGATGTCGATTGGGTGGATTATTGTAAAAGTCGTGATTGGACGATGACATCTTTGATGGTCAGGGGACTGAGATACGTACCGGATGACATTTTCGGCCGGTACGTACTTTATTACATAAGACAGATGGCTCATGCGCATGAAAATATTGCCTAAGGCATTCCAGAAGATTCCCGTCCCCCCCTCGCTCGCTGAGGCAGCCGTTCGCGTGTCTCGTGCCCCCGCTCCAGCTCATTCGGCCCTGGTCATTCGCGAAAGTTCCCTGTATCATCTCACGCCTTCGGCTTAGCGCAGGAGGTGTCTCCAGAGATACGTAACCCCGAGACCCCCGATGAAGTGCCTGTCAGAACGCCAAAGGGGCCTCCACCTCCACTGCCACAGGGGCTTTCTCCAGGCATTTCGGCGCCCTTTATTGCCCCTAAAATCTCATGTCCGCCCAGGCCCGCCCAAGCCCGGGATTATGTAAGTCAGTGCAACAGCGTGCGCCTGGTCGTGCGACGGTCCTTTGGCCCTTCTGTCCAGTGTCCAGCGTCCTTCCCCCCAAAAACGCACCGAGCCAACCGCCGTAGACTGCAACTGGAGATTCCCTGAAGGCGTCTCCGTAAGCCTCTGTCGCCTGTTCTTCTGTTTCTCGCCGTCCGCTTTTCTTCCTTCCTTGCATTATTCTTTAGCAGAATCATTCAACACAACAAATCCCCGTCATTCCTTTTGTCGCCTTTTTTCCTCGCCGACGTCTCCTACGATATCCGACCGACGATCCATCTTCTCCTTTTTTTTTTCTTCGACCGTTTCTGTTCCTTTGTCCTGCGACACTTTCGACTCGATCGACCTCTGTCTGCCTCCTCATTTGACCATTCCTACCAACGCCTGGTAGTTGTTTCGTCCGCCGTGGCGAAAGGGGCAACTCGATTCCTACATTTCCAAGACACCCAAAAAACAACAGAGCATTCGTCACGATGGCTGGAGGCTACGAGAGGGTACGTTTCTTGAAATTCTCGTTATCGCCACCGTTAGACTGACACTTCATTTCCTCCAGGTGAATGCCCACGACCATGACGACGACGACTTCGACGCACCCAACTCCGCACCGCCAAGACAGCCGCAACCCGTTCCCAACTCACCACCACCCTCCTTCCACTCGAGAGCGTCGTCGCGCGAACGTAGAGGAGTCGACCCGACACTCGCCGACGCATTCGATACCGATGGTGACGATAGCGATGACGACGCCGATGACCGACAGCGCCTGGTCCGCGCCGACTCCACCCTCGCATCCCGCGACCCATCTCGCAACCCGTCCTCCGAGTCAAGACCCCAGCCCGAGAGAAACGTCACCCAGCTTCCGCCCGCAACAGCGACCACCGCCGGCGGCCCCACGACGCCCTTCCGCATCTACGGCAGCGGCATCCAGAATGAGGGTGTCTTCTCTAATCTGACGGCGAAGCCCGAGCGCGGAGGGCAGGTTAAGGAAGAGCAACCTCCGGTATGTGCACCCGATATGGAGGAACGATGTTGCCGTCGACCGAACAAACGCTAACATTATCTAGACGTACGAGCAAGCCGCAGCCGATTCCGCGCCGCCCTACTGGGAAACAACGATCCTCGCCCCTGGATTCGGCGGTCCCGACGAAGTCTACATCGACGGCATGCCCGTGGGCTCTCTCTTCAGCTTCGTCTGGAACGGCATGATCTCCATGTCTTTCCAGATTGTCGGCTTCATCCTCACCTACCTCCTCCACTCCACGCACGCCGCCAAGAACGGATCACGCGCCGGCCTTGGTATCACCCTGATCCAGTATGGCTTCTACATGAAGGGCAGCACCGAAGGCGACCGCCCGCCCAAAATGAACGGCCAGGACGGATACGCGGCGCCACCGGACCCGAACACGCACAACTTCGACCCCAACGCCGTGACTGGCGACAACGGCGGCGGCGTGGCGGACATTACTGGGCAGGAGTGGATCGCGTATATCTTGATGGTTGTCGGATGGTTTGTCCTCATCAGATCCGTCAGCGACTATCTCAAGGCCAGACGCCACGAGCAGCTGGTGCTCCAGAGCCCCGACCGTGGTCTGCCCGTGCCCATTATCGCCGAGGGCGAGTCGTCCGAGAGAGTGGTATAGCGTTGGCAGGTCATCAACTTTTTCGCGTTACACGGTTACACGGCACGTAACGATGTGCCGTGTGTCATGTGGTTATTGGACTGAGAGTCTATGACAAGGACATCTGTTGTTTCTTTGCGTCGTGTTCTGGTGCTAATGGGATGGGAATTCAAGGCGTAGGGTAATCTATACATATGGTCATGGGGGCAAGGAGCCCACCTCGGTTTAACCTGGAGATTTGAACATGACTGGCTTCAAAGATGTGATTGACACACGTCCACAGTTCGATATGTCGCATCGACAATATCCGTCGTGGTCGACGATGACCGCTCCAAGGGGGTCATAGGAGCAGTGACATTCAATTTAGTGGTTGCAGCGGGATGATCCGCTAGGCGGGGTCTGGAGTTTAGCGCTCGGAGTGCTTTGGGGTCTCCTGGGGCCGCCGGAACGCTTATCAACAGGGTTCCGAGAGGCCCTGGCGACAACGGCGCACCACTGCGACGGCGACGGTCCGGCAAGGTTGCCCCTCATTTTCGGGAAGCTGGAGCTTGACGGGACGTGAAGTTGCATCATTCCTCGCAAATCATCAGTCATCGGCTTCTTCTCTCGCCTCTACAACCGATGGGCACCGCTTTCGATTGTATAGCAAGATTAACCCCAAGAAACTCACTCAGTTAAGCTCGTCTGCAAGCATCCGCCCGCGCAAGATAATAACACAGACATCTTACAGACGAAGACGCCGCCACCACGATTCCCCGATCCTCCTCCGTCCGGAGAGCTTTCAAGCTCCTCCCGAGCTTTATCTTGAGGCCGACCGCCCGCCGACTACACGAGTCGCCCTCTCCCAACTTCAAAATGGCCTGGCGAAGCTCCGGCGCATCCAACAGAGACCTCGTCGAGAACATGTGGCGGCATGGCCTCATCAAGGACCAACGGGTCAAGGATGCCTTTCTAAAGGTAACTTCTTTCCAAATCCCCGGGGACGGAAAGGTACTGAGACGATTCTCCCCAGGTCGACCGCGCAGACTACGCCCCCGCCGCGCCGTACGAGGACTCGCCCCAGTCCATCGGCCACAAGGCGACGATATCCGCGCCGCACATGCACGCCACCGCCGCCGAATCCCTCCTCCCGCACATCCTCCCGTCCGAGGCGCGGCCTGCCCCGCGCGTGCTCGACATCGGCTCCGGGTCCGGCTACCTCACGCACCTCCTCGCCGAGCTCGTGGGGGACGCGGGGCTGGTCGTCGGGCTGGAGCATATCCGGGCGCTGCGGGATCTCGGGGAGAGGAATATGGGGAAGAGCGCGGAGGGGAGGGCGTTGTTGGAGAGCGGGCGGGTGAGGTTCCGCGTTGGCGATGGGAGGGAGGGGTGGGTTGAGAAGCCGAGGGAGGGGGAGGAGGAGAGGGGGGAGGGGTGGGATGCGATTCACGTCGGGGCCGCGGCTGTGGAGTTGCATCAGGAGTTGGTGGATCAGCTTCGGGCGCCGGGGAGGTGAGTTGACTTCATTCCGTTCAGGCTGGTGTTCTGACTGACGGGGTTAGGATGTTCATCCCCGTGGAGGATGATAACGGGTACGACCAGTACGTCTGGGCCATCGACAAGAAGGAGGACGGGTCGATCGTCAAGGAGAAGTTGTTCGGGGTGCGCTACGTACCGTTGACCGACGCGCCCAAGGCTTGAGGGAGAATGGGATTTTGATGTCTGAGAATGGAGGGAATGATGCGCGGGCGCGGGGCGTGAGACATTGTTGACGAGGGAACGAGATCGAGGCTAGTGTTTAGCTGCGGGAAATGTGTATACCCCCTTTTTCGATATACGAAGTAACGTACATTTGTGGAATTGAATGCTGTTGGATTGTTGATTGTGATATTGGATCCTGGGGAGTGACGCTGTTTGTTCTCGTTCTTTCAAGTCTTGAGCTCACTGGTAGGCCACCTTGGAACACCAACTTTCTTACGTTTCGATTGAGGCAGAGTTGTGAGGGTTTGATGCTACTACTTGCTGTCCTCGACTTGGATAGTGCTGATCTCGGTGTTTCTCGAATCCAGTTGGAACATCACTTCACTACTGAGAACTGTATTGGCAGCAAAATCATGTAATAATCGAGTGTAACAATAAATAACTAGTATTGGATATATCGTGCTAACACATGCGAGGGCAGGTTCCCAGACCATCCACCTCTCAACCATGGCGCAGAGAACGCCGCCCGCCCGAGAAGAACAAAAAAACGCCTCATAAGTCATGTACATCATCTCAGATCTGGTTCTGCTCTTCCTCTTTGACGGCCTCCGCGTGTCTAGATTCCATGTCTCCGTCTAGCTTCGTGTACTCTATCACCACGTTGGCTATCCGCGGCAGGTGCTTGATGCTGAGAAACGCCTGCCCGTGGTCCATGCCGGCCAGGTACATGAGCTCCAGCTCGCCCTGCCCGGACCACCGGTCCGGCGTCGTCGACCACTCGTGCTTGTCGGCGCGGCTGTAGTTCATGTCGCCGAAGTAGACGTAGCTGGCGACGGCGTCCGGGTCCGTGACGCAGTCCTCGCCTCCCAGCACGACGGTCGTGCGCTTCCCCTGCAGCTCGGGCGTCCAGAGGATGAAGTCCTGCCAGCGGAAGCGCCGCGCCAGGGTGTGGGCGATCATGGCGTCCGTGGCCACGAACCAGATCTCCCACTCGTTGCCCCACCGCGGCTTGCGCCTGGTGAAGTTGTAGGCGACGGCGGGTAGGTGGAGGAGCAGGGACACGGGGTCGATGAGGACGATGGAGTTGATGCGTCTTGCGAGGTCGGGCTTCTTGAGGAGCGGGGCGGCGAAGAGAGTTCCGAAGGAGTTGCCTACGAAGACGAAGTCGTTGTAGCCTTGTTGCTGGATGATGGCGTCCATACCGGCGACGAGTTCGTCGGTCGGTGGGAGAGGCGGGCATATACGCGAAGAGACTGGGAGGATCTCCACGCACAGCACGCCGACGTCCTTGGGTATGGTCCAGAGCCAGTAGAGGTAGGGCAGGAGACCTACGCCGACGCCGTGGACGAAAAGAACAGGGCGCTGCGTCTTGGAAGTGTGTGGCCGGCAGAAGTAGCTTAGTTGCGAGCTGTTGGACTCGTTGGGCGCGAAGAGAGTCATCGGACGCAAGGGAAAGACCGAGAAGAAGGTCTTGCGGGGCTGGCGGTAGAACTTGAAGCCCCTGATGGCGAGAACGATCCATACCAAGACGTCGAGGCTTCCCACTATCTGTGGGCGTGGGTTAGTCAATGGCACCGTCGATAGATGAATGGATGCTTACCATGTAGAAGAAAAGACTTCGATGCCGGATGTCGATAGGGTCGAAGCTGAGGCGCATCGGCTTTGCGTCTCCGTAGCCTTTCTTAATCGTGACTTCCGCGCGCTCCTCGGCATCGTTGATGTACTCCTCGAGTTCATCGTCATGCTCCCCCGGGTTTCCTTCCTTGTCGAACAACGCCCACATCAGCCAGTCCTTCACATTCTCCCTCCGGATGTCGCCGATCTGGGCGTTGCAATGCCATTTCCGGATGTATTGCTCGATGTCCGGCGCGTGGTCCAGACCCTTTTGAAAGAATTGTCTGCGTTCCGGAGCGGTGAGTTGTTTCACTTCGAAACCTGGCTTCTGAAGGCGAGAGCGATAGGGCAGGTAGAAGGCGAAGTAAAAGAGGATTTCGATGGCACCGACGACTTCGACGAAGATGGAGAAGGGGTGCGCGATTCCGGGTACTCCTGCGAGGGCGAAGATGAACCAGAAGTAGAGGAAACAGAGAAACCCCAGATACTGGAAGAAGATCACCATGGACCTCACCAGGATGAGCTCCGGGACCGACTTTCCCACGAGCATTTTGAAGACGTCGATACAATCAGTCGGTAGTTCGGTTGTCAAGTCGCTTGGCGTTCACGAGAACTGTCAAGTCGCCCATAGCGGCCACGCAGCGGCATGCTACCATCTTTAATGTGGACAGCAACAAAGTCAAGTTGTTCGAGGCCCGCGTCAGAGATCTGCGAAACGGCATGGATGCAGCCTGGAGAGGCAGTACCCGGCCGAGGAAATTTCCCTTGTCCCAACGCTTGTGATTTGTTATTCGGTAACGTGCTCACAAGAAGCTTCAAGTGCGTTCCCTGCGTTGCTGGATTTGCAGAGTAGGTTGCGACCGGCATCAGACGAAAGTAAAACGGCACTGTGGTGACCAAGCTGGCGGGCAGAGATCGTGGCTTGAGTTGCGTGTTGGGCCCAAGGTGGAATGCTCCTCTGGGCCGTAGCGAAACGTTACGGTCCGTGCTGTGCTTTACTGAGTTGACTTTTTGGGGTAAAGGGCAGCGAGCTGATGCAGGGAACTGCTTGCCTCGCAAGCGTTTGTGACGCCCGCGTGGTCGAGTGCGATGTCGACGAAGTATTCGGGATCAGGGAATGACCTCAGGGTCGAAGCCAATTACCCGATCAAGACGCAAATGATGCGAAGAAAGAGGGACCGGTGGGGTTGCTCTCTGGCGATGGAGGGTGTCCGGGCTGCCACGTCGGGTCGACATGTGCCATCTGGAGAGGTTGACAAGTGGGAGAGGCGTGACGAAGACGAAGACGGCTTCTGGTTCGTTTCATCTTGTCGAAGTGCACAGAAGCACGGAGTAGCGGGTTGGAACGCTTCAGCAAGGCGATTCGATGATGATCAGAAGTTCGGAATAATGACTCGGCAGAGAAAGCTTGTGGAAGGAGCCTTCGAGAGTTATGCCTTTGCGAGGGCGCTGGGTATGGAGAACTTGTTGAGCTTCATCGTGTGAGGCGCAGGGTTTCGGTCATGGGGAGAGATTGGCCGACGGACGTTGACTTGGATGTCGTTTCGTGAAGTTGTGAAGCTTGAAGAAACATGAGTAGCAGCAACGACCATGCAGCATCCAACGATGCCCCTGCCCGATCCGGAGGGAAGATCCACCCGGTGTTTAGCCGTCGGGGTGCTCTGGGGCCGCTAACTTAT
Source organism: Colletotrichum karsti (assembly GCF_011947395.1). Taxonomy (NCBI): domain Eukaryota; kingdom Fungi; phylum Ascomycota; class Sordariomycetes; order Glomerellales; family Glomerellaceae; genus Colletotrichum; species Colletotrichum karsti. Next base: position 648,648 of record NW_024065927.1, read on the forward strand.
ATTAGGACTAGTCGCAAGCCACGTTCCACTAATCGACCCATCTGACCGATAAGGTGCTGGGGGCTTGATCCACACTTCTTATCTCGGTCTCCGATTGGACGCCTCCAGCCAGAACGGAGCTGGGCGGGGGAATATTCCAACCGGATTCCTGCTGTTCGTCCGCCCACCAACATCTCGTTGTCGGACTTACCTGACACAAAAACACCATTCCTGGCGCGGGAGGCTTGATTCCACGCCGTTGACGTGCAGCCATGTAAGCCACAAGTCGTAATTCGGGTCAACTTCCAGCCTTTGGAGGCCGTGATGTCGGACTTTTCCAAAGTAGCAATGTTGCCTTAAGCAGTTGCTGTGGCCTTTTGAGGTAGGATAAAAGGCGAACTTTTCCTCGCTTTGAAAGGTGAAATGAAGCCTTCATGATCATCACCACTCCCGGTCCTAAACATATCACAACCAAGCTTTATCACCTGCCTTTTTGGTGCTCCGTTCTAAATCGGGCGCTTCCATCTCATCTTACCCGACCCCGGACGCTTCCATCAGACTTTCACTGCCTGCCTCCAGCATCCGATCCAGTCGGCCCCGATCCCTTAGCCCGCACTCGCATATCGCATCCGTAATCGGGTCATCCCATCTCAGTCCCCCACCACAGACCGTCAGCATGCATTCCGCAAAGACCATCCTATTTCTTGGAGCCACCGGTGGCTGTGGCTTGTCCGCCCTCCGCCGCTCTCTCGATGCCGGCTTCACGTGCATCGCCCTGTGCCGCACTCCGTCCAAGTTGACCTCCGTCCTCTCCGCAGAGACATACCCCGAATTACACGTCGTCCAAGGCAACGCACACGACGCCGAGGCCATTGCCAAATGCCTCGTCTTGCCTCATGACGCAACCCGCTTCGTGGACGTCGTCGTGTCCACCATCGGCGCCTGGTTCGAGATGAGCAAGATGAACCTGGAGGATGCCCACGTCTGTGAAAAGGGCATGGCTGTTCTTCTCGACACCATTAAGAAGCTTCGCGCCGAGAAGAATGTTACTGGAAACCCCCGTATTATTGGCCAGAGCAGCACCGGCATCTCCAAGTTCGGGAGGGACACGCCGCTTGTCATTTACCCTCTCTACAAGGGTCTTCTGCACACACCACACGAGGACAAGCGCGCTTTGGAAGAGCTCCTGTTCAACTGCGATGAGGACTGGACTGTGCTACGGGCCAGCTTCCTCACCAACGGCCCAGAAGTACAGGGGTACGCAATCAAGGTCGGCGTAGAGGACCCCGTCGATGGCGTCGAAGAGTTGGCTATTGGCTACACCATTTCTCGAGAGGATGTAGGCAAGTGGATGTTTGAGAATATCTTGAACAAAGATGGAAAGGATCGGTACGTTCGCAAGGTTGCAACTATCACCTACTGAGCGCGGTAGCATGGGTTTTCTTTTTTCATTATAGACGTAAACGTTTCCAAATACCCGTTTTCCTTGCAATAACCTAGCACTGAATTGCATCTCTTTACCAAGCAAAATTCCACCTTTCTGATGCTGTGTTGCCTCCTTACGGGATTCACCTGCCCAAGTCTCTGCTCTGGCAGTCGTGTCGATATCACCGCAGCGGCCCGCCCATGGTTCTCGAGAAGAAACTAGCCAGGTCGTCGATACCCTGTGGCTCGTTGAACCAGTGGCCACCAGACTCATATTCATGCCATTCAACCTCTGTCCCCAGAACCTCGCTTAGACAATCTCGCAAGACTCGCCCGTTTTCCACCGGAACGACATCGTCATCGACGGAGTGGCTGAGGAAGACAGGCGTCGTCCGCCACACCGTCATGGTCGAGCCCACATGCAGCTCAGGGCTGAAAGCCTCTTGAAGACGTCGGTAGGTCTCGTCGACGGAACTGTCACCGTCCAATCTAATGGAGGACAGAGCCGGAAGTGCCCAGCTAGACGAGCCGATGAGCCCTGCGAATCCCCCGCCACCACAGACGAAGGCCGCGACTGCCGTGGCAAAGCCCTGACTGATGCCACCCAGCCAGATCTTATTCCGAGGAACGTAGGCGGATTCCTGTTCGACGATGTCGAGTACGAACTGGACGCTGTCCGACAGTCCTGGTTGTTGCAGCTCCGGCCGCTGGTCCGGGTTCTCAACTGACCACATGTCGAACCACTGAGAGAGCGGCGTGTCGAATCGTTCTGAAGGGATGGGGCGTGCCCCGGGGAAGACCCATTTGAAGTTTGGGAAGAGGTCCTTGAGGCTTTGTGGGCTGCCCGACGTCTCGCTCTCGAAGAACTCGGCGCCGAACTCGTGGCACTCGCTGTCTCGGCCATGGAGCAAGATGACTGTGTGGGTGTGTATGCTGCCTACGACGGGGCCGACGGTGCATGACGTGAACCCCATCTTGGCCTCGAGTTGATTGTTGTAGTTGTTTCTTGAGATCAAACGTGATCTCGCGGTCTGGGTAAGCTGACAGCTGAGCGGCATGACCCCAATTCTAGGCAGCAGTTTGGAGCTTAAAATGAGTCTGGGATTTTGCCAACAGCACCTGGAGAGCACACGGGTTGTGGGTCATGTCTCCGCAAGACTTCTGCATATATCCAACCTGGTAGTCAAACTTTGGAATATCCACGGCACCTTGTATGTTCTCGAAGCCTGGATAAACTGACTGACCTTTATTAATGTTCATTGACCGAATTCTGCAATAACAAGCAAGAAAACAGTCTCCATAGTCTCAGTTGGAAGAGCGTCAGTCTCATACCATACGTGGCAGAGGTAGCTGAAGGTCGCCAGTTCGAGCTTGGCCGGTGACACATTTCTTTTTGGTCTTTTGGTAAACCCTTATTAGTAGTGTGCGGTGACATAGTTTGCGATTTCCGTTCCGTTTTTGAAGTTTGGCGTCCTCTTTAAGTTAAAAATTCGCAGTCAACACTTTACAATCGCTACTAGGACTTTCTCACTTCTCTTATTCGACTTTATAACAACCACATTCTAACGATCACATTTAGATACAAGTACAACATCCGGTTGAGTTTTTCCATTAAACCTTCCCAAAATACATCATCTCAGACAAAACCAATCACTCCTATTCTCGTGATTTACATCATGTCCAATCTGCACAGCGAGTATCGGACATGAGCTTGATTTTACTTTAAACAGCCTCCGTGTTACCGCAAAAGTTCGATAAAGCGAAATAGCACGGTCTGGATCTGCGTCCATATCATCTCAACCTATTCGAGCCGAGGAGAGTTGGTGTGAGCCATTGTAGCTGCATATGACAGGATGTCTGTACACGAATGGCTTGAGATCCTGGTGAAAAGGCTTCAGACCTCTTTGGCCTCGGCCGTGTGGGAGTCGTAATTTTCTTAAAATCGCAGCTACGTTAGACCACACTTCAAAAACACCGTACCTTATGCATCTGGCCGTACTGTACCTCACTCTCATGCGGCTGACCATACTCGAGCAGGTGATCTGTGTTTCTCTGCAATATACGAGGTTGCCTGAAACGGAACGTCGAAGTTGAGGAAGGCCCATGTGGCTCTAGACCGATTACCTAGACGTCATACTGGAATAATCTCATTCGTTGCTTTCCCTCGTGTCCTGCATACGCTAAACAGTGATGGCCAGTTGGAATCTTTTGCTATTGGCTCGACCTCACTCTGAAGGATTACGGGATGTAATTCCGCGCCCTTCGACCACCCTTTGGACATGCGTCATTACTAATTGGGCATATCTTGCTTTTGACTACTTCAACTAATCAAGAACAAGGCCAGGCACTCGATTCTTGGCATCTTCTTTACACCAAGCACGATCTGCCCTTTGCACATGAGACTTGAACATCGCCAATCATGTCAACCCCATTCAAAGCTGTGTTCTTCGATTTCATGGGAACGTGTCTTGATTGGCACTCCAGCGTCGTCAAGTCTTGGCCTTCATCGGTTCCTCAAGATGAAGCCTCCAAGCTCACTTTAGAATGGCGCAGACAATATTTCATCGAAAATGACAAGCGCTTTCGCCAGGGCCTTGCCCCGGAGGACATTGACGTGACGCTCGCGCGCGTTCTAGAAGGGGTACTCAGCCAGTCGCCAGACCACGCCTCTGTCCTCGATGCAGATACGAAAAAGAGGATGGTCCAGTCGTGGCACTCTCAACCCGCATGGCCTGAAGTTGGAAAAGCCATTGAGAGTGTTCGCAAGGACCTCGACCTCGAGGTGTTCGTTCATGCGAACGGTACCACTCGGTTGCAACTCGATCTCACCAGGTCTTCGGGGTTGAGCTTCAACATGCTGTTCTCCAGCCAGCTGCTGGGACTTTACAAGCCTAATCTCGACGCTTACAAGAAAGCGTTGGAGCTTGTCAAGCTACAGGCGGAGGAAGTAGTCATGGTTGCAGCGCATGCGTACGACTTGCGTGCCGCTAAAACGTTGGGGATGAAGACTGTTTACATCCATCGGTGGACTGACGACATAGATGAGGACATGGAGAAGGTCAAGAAGGAGTTTGATGCGTTTTTGGAGGGTATGGAGGAGTTGCCTGCTGTGATTAAGAAGCTTTCACACTGAGGTTGCGGCCCAGAACCGCAGCTTTCATCAGTTATCTTAGGATTCTAGCTGTTCGTGGTGTGTTATTGAAATATGCAATCCTCCAAGAATCCATCCCGCTCTATGTTTTTGACTGTCTCATAGTCTCTACTGCCCCTTAGGGTTGGCAACAATGTCAGCGATGACGGTGTCTAAATCCTCGTCCTCCAGGCCAAGTGCTTTCATTGCAAATTCAGGGCGCTTCGTCCAGTCGGCATCCAGTGTACCAACCGCAAACACAAGGTCCTCGATCGCTTCGTGATCGCCTGCATCGGCCTTCTTCTTGTGCTCCTCGATGAACGTATCAGAGTTGAGGTCGTTGACCTTCCACTTCGACCCCGTTGCCTTCTCCAGGCTCTTGATGAGCTCTTGCTGGGTAATGCAGAAACTTTGAATAAACAAAGTCTTGTTCTTCGTCTCCTCCGTGACACCCTTCTGCAGTATGCGCACGACGGCCTCACCTACCCTCGGCAGCGTCGCAGCGGATGCCTTCAAGTTGCCCCCATCGATGATGTCAATCTCTTTTCTGTCCAAGTACGCGTGCAAAAAGCCCTCCCTGACGCCCCAGTCGAAGAAATGGCCGCACACGATGCCCGTCCAGGCGAATTTGTCGTTCTTGTCGGCCAGCTCTTGCGCCTTGATCCGCACGGCGAGCTTGTTGCGGTACAGCGGGATGAGCTCCCGGGCGCGGGGGTTATCGGCGTCGATGCTGCCGAAATCGGCGGGCATGAAGTGCTTCACGCCAGCGGCCTCGGCCGCCTCAGCGATGCGCAGGTGCTGGTCGAGGTCGCGCAGGCGGAAGCTGACGATGACGACATCCTGGCCTGTGAAGGCCTTCTTTAATCCTTCAAAGGAGAGCTCGTCGTCGACTTCGATGACTTGTACTTGGTCTGCGGGGTACGAGATGGTGCTCTGAGACCCGGCGCGCTTCAGGGCGCTAAGTTTGAATGACTTCGATGCAACCAGGGCGTCCAGGATTTTGGCTCCCAGAGTGCCGTTGGCGCCAACAATGAGGACCGATTTTGTTGTCATGACGGCCGGGGTGAAGGTATGATTATTAGATGCTTGGTGGCCAGAAAGAAGTTAGGACAGAGTCATCAAGGTAACTTGTGTTGTTGATGGTGTGAACATGAGAACAAGCAATGACTTGACGTAGATTGTGTGCTGATTTGACCAGTCGGGAACACTTTCCGAATTCCCCTTTGCAGTCGATGTTACGGCAGGTAGCCCGCGGGATGCAGCCCGGATTTTAGTGCTGTCAATCTTATCGCAGCCTCCATCACATCTGCTGGTGATCTGTTAGTGGAGTTAAGACATACCTATTCTGTCACTTACACTCCGACTTCTCGCCGGCATTAGCGGTCCTAACATGTCTTAACATGGTAAGTTTCCCAACGGCGACTTCTCCCTCTCCGACGGCTTTAAACACTAGTTTGTGGCTTGAAAGTTATCGACTTTCTCCTCTGCGGTTGAATCCTTTGGCATCGCATGGCTGAGACACGGTTGACTGGTGAGTGCTACCCGCATGTGTTGTGTTTACCTAGGCCACGATAGGCATGTTCGGTGCTTCGTGCGTCGCTGGAGTCCCCAGAAGCCTAAATCCGGGCGCGAGCCAACAAACATACCACGACACGCGGGGAAAACAGGCTCGCTTGCGATTGTTGTCGAGCTGGAAAGGGACTTTGGGAGAATTACGGGTATAAAAGTCTCTGGAATCCATCTGACGTTTGATTTTGGCATCTTCTCACACTCATCTTGACTCAGTCCTCAAGTCAGCCCAACTACTCCATCACAACATTATCTTCGCTGTTGAACATGTCGTCTAAGCGCATCGTCTTCATTACCGGAGCCAACACGGGAATTGGCCTCGAGACTATCAAGTTCCTCCTGCAATCATCAAAGCCGTACCATGTCATCCTAGGAGCCAGGTCTGCTGAGAAGGGGGAGGAAGCCATCGCCCAGCTCAAGAAGGAATATTCTTCTACACAGAGCTCATTGGAGTTCCTGGAAATCGACGTCACCAGTGACGACGCCATCCAGAGCGCATTTGACACCATCAGCAAGAAGCATGGGCTCATTGATGTCCTGGTCAACAATGCTGGTAAGAATCGACATTGATAGAAGCTTTCGCTTTTTATCTAACTCCAATTACAGGTGCCACATTCGACGGCTTCGTCGTATCTCGTCCCGATGATATCGCCAGCGTTCGAGAGGCCTTCAACAAGGCATACGACGTCAACACCTCCAGCGCGCATGTCATGACACACGTGTTCGCGCCTCTCCTGTTGAAGTCCTCCGATCCCCGTCTCCTCTTCGTCACCAGCGGTCTCTCCAACCTGAATGACATGGCCGAACATGGTCTCATGCCCCACCTCGGGAAGGTCACCACCCCTGCCGGGTGGCCGAAGAACCCTACGCCGATGGGCTACCGTTCAAGCAAGGTCGCGCTCAACATGGTCATGCTGAGCTGGCACTGGCTGTTTGAGGAAGACGGTGTCAAGGTCTGGTGTATTTCGCCTGGATTCCTGGCTACTGGTCTTGGAGGTAACCCCGAGGTGCTCAAGAAGATGGGTGCTGGCGAGCCCAGTCAAGGCGGAGAGCTGATCAAGAAGGTGATTGAGGGTGAACGAGATGCTGATGTGGGCAAAATCGTTGGCCAGAATGGCATTCAGACATGGTAGAACGCCTTTCAAAAAGTTGATAACTCAGACTACATAAGATATGAATCTTGATTTCCCGTCCTAGACAATCTACTGAGCTCGATTTCATTCAAGAACATGATCGTATCATTGATCCTCAACACCATCCTCTCCTTTGCATCCGGGTAGAAGTGAAGAATATGAGCCAAGCGTTCTAGAACAAAGCTTAATCGAAGGATCAAAGGATCGAGAGTGTCGGACACGGCGCGGACCTAAATGATGCAGGAATTCCGGGGATCGGCCCGGCCATTGGCACCAAGCCGGGCGCTAACTCGGAATTCTCGCCGGAGCACCGTCATTACCCCTGACTATTCCCCCAGTTTTTCGATTGTCCAAGTTGCATTTTTGCCAGGGTAGCTCCAACAATCAGCGCCAGCATTGGCTATTTTCGCACCAACGGACCCAGCTCAATGCGCCACGTCGCGGCTCCTGAGACAATGAAGAGCTGGGTTGGGATGTGCGAAGCTGGTGTCGAGCTGTGCTTCGACACCATGTCCTCGACACCCGTTCGAACTTTCAAACCAGAGCTCCCCGGAGCATTGAAGCTTAACGCCTGCGGCCACCCACGAACACCCCTCCTCGACATGACAACATGGCCAATCGACGACAGCGGCGCACAATAGTGATCGCCGTCTTCATATTCGGTTTCTTCCTCTTCAACTTTCTGCGATCATCGAGTCCCGACCGCCAACCGAAGCCCAAACATGCGGACGTGCCCGTCATCAAGAGTAGCTACGACTGGGCGAACCATCCACACAAGTATGCCATAGATCCAGAATCGATGCATCGGCTGCCCGCCGAACCGACCGAAGACCTTCCCCGAGTCCAATTCAAGCCCAGCGCGAAGCGCGGCCGCGAGAACGATGCGACGTCCGAGTCTCGACGAGCCGCGGTACGAGAGACGTTCGTCAGGAGCTGGAACAGCTATAAGAAATATGCTTGGGGGTACGACGAGCTCGCGCCCGTCTCTGCCAAGGGCAAGAACACGTTTGGAGGCTACGCCGCGACCCTCGTGGATGCCCTCGATACGCTGTGGATAATGGACCTGCATGAGGAGTTTGGGCTGGCCTTGTCGGTCGTTGCGAAGATGGATTGGGATGACACGGTGGAAACGTCCGTTAACGTCTTCGAAACCACCATTCGCCACCTCGGTGGACTTCTGAGCGCCTACGATCTCAGCAGCGAGCCTGTCCTCCTGGCGAAAGCAATTGAGCTGGGAGACATGCTGTATGCCGCCTTCGACACCCCGAATCGCATGCCCCCGTTTTGGCTGGACTTCAAGCTGGCAAAGAGCGGAGGACTCGAGGCAGGAACCAACGATCCGTCCGCGTCGCCTTGCAGTTTGTCGCTCGAGTTCACGAGGCTATCGCAGTTGACGGGGAACCCCAAGTACTTCGACGCGATCGAGAGGGTCAAGCTCTTCCTGGAGAGAACGCAGCACGAGACTCAGCTTCCCGGCATGTGGCCGGCGCTCATCAACTTCCGCGACGAATCTGTCGTCAACCACAACGAGTTCACCCTGGGTGCGCTTGCCGATTCACTGTACGAATACCTCCCCAAAATGCATGCCTTGCTGGGTGGAACGGATCCCGCGTACGAAAAGATGTACCGCGAAGCCATGAAAGTGGTCCAGCAGCATCTCCTGTTTCGACCGATGCTCCCCGACAGCGCGGATGTTCTCTTCTCCGGGACGGCGTTCGCCGACAACAGTGTGCGGCGCAACCCGGAAAGCCAGCACCTGACCTGCTTTGTCGGCGGCATGTTTGGTCTGGGTGGCAAGTTGTTCGGCATTAAAGAACACGTCGGCTTGGCCAGGAGACTCGCGCGCGGCTGTGGCTGGGCCTACTCGTCTTTTCCCACTGGTCTAATGCCGGAAATCTTCGGCATGGTCACATGTCCGTCGCTGAACAAATGCCCCTGGGACGAGGAACGATGGAAGCGCGAGGGTGACGGTAACTTGAGGAAGGGGTTCTCTCATGCTCGCGACCCTCGATATATCCTTCGACCTGAGGCGATCGAGAGTATATTCCTGTTGTATAGAATGACGGGCGACCGCGACTATCAGGAAATCGCGTGGACAATGTTCCAGTCCATCGTGAAGGCCACTGAAACGCAGTATGCCAATTCCGCTATTGGCGACGTTACCAAGGAGGGTGAGACGGAGAAATTGGATTCAATGGAGGTAAGCTGATCTGCTTGGGGATGACGGAGATGACAATTGCTGACCTTTCTAACAGAGCTTCTGGCTGTCGGAGACGCTGAAGTATTTCTATCTCATCTTCTCGCCCCCGGATGTTATCAGCCTTGACGAGTATGTCTTGAATACAGAGGCGCATCCTCTCAAAAGGAAGAAGGCCGTTAAAGAAAGTAAATCTTTCTTCTGAAGAGAAGAGAGAAGGATTATACCCCAGCATCCACATTATACTTAGAGCAGTATCCATCAATTTCTCACGGATCTCATCACACGTCGCATCGCTCAGTCGGCATGTCTCGAGTCGAATCAGATCCAGGGGTCATTCAAAGTCACGATGACGGTCAAAGGAGGCCAGCTTCAATCGACGTACCGACATTGGGAGGCGTCGGAGCGCAACCATCTGGTAGTCCATCAAAAAGATAGACTCATCACTAGATAATAGAACACTACGGCAAGCCGTGGATCATCAATGCATCATGTCATAACTGTCTACCTGATCCTACGAATACTAGTGATACTGGTCCTGCCAGCCCATCTCCCTTGCGGGTCCCAACTCTGCGTCCATTAAATCGTTCCACATCATGTGCAAGTTCGTAGATGGTTCACGTAGAATTCTTTCTAATGCGGAGTGCGAATCTCGGTCGCTCAGGCCTTCCATCTCAACAGAGTAACGGAAGCCTTCACGAAATCATAGGGACCCTTGCCGTCCCACTTGCTCTCAGCGATACCAACCGGGTTCTGGTCGCCCTTGTTGACGACGGATACACTCTCCCCAGTGACTGTGTAGACGGTGACTTCGGCGCCGGAGGCGATGCCGTTCAGGTCCACGGAGAAGTTCTTGGTCTCGTGGACGTTGACGACAGCCAGGTTGACGAAGCCGTTATCGTCAATGGTGGCGCTGACATCAAGGTAAGGGGTCTCAATGGCGCCCCTGATCCAGTTGGGCTCCGTGGGGCCCTCGTACTCGGGAGAGCGAACGTTGGTCGCAATGACCTGGCCTCTCATGTACTTGCTGAAGAGCAGCAGAGGCCACCAGGTGGTCTGCTTGGTGATGCCCTCCTTGGTGGTCATCAAGGGGGAGATAACGTTGACGGACTGTGCGATGTTGGCCATGCCAATGTACTTGGCCTGGCGGACAAAGACGTTCAGCCAGACTCCCACAGCGAGAGCGTCGGAGAGTGTGTATCTTTGATCAGGGTTAGCACTACGCGGTGTTCAGCAGAGAGAACCTCGACTTACGACTCCTCACCGCCCTCTTCACCAGGAGCCCGGACAGGATCCCAAACATTCCACTCGTCGAAGCAGATCTTTTGTCTCTTGCACGTAGGGGGCACCTTGTTCTCGATACGGGCCAGGTCGATAAGGCCTCCCGTAATCTCAATGGCCCTCTCGGCGGCTCGAGGGGCTGTATAAGAGTCAATACCATGATCGACACACAACGATACAGAAGACGGCGCAACTCACCGGTGGCGTTCTTGAGGTGGTCGTTCGACGCAGTGTACAGATGAATGCTGTGCATGTCGATCAAGGAGGCGGTGGTGCTGCCACCCAGGCCGTGCATGCTCCACGTGATGCACTCCTTGATGACATACGTATCCCAGCTGCTGAAGCCGGTCTCACCACACAGAATGAGCTCGATTGAGGGATCCAACAGCTTCAAGGCCTTCGCCCATTGGTAAGCCTGCTTGGCGTAGTCCTCCTTGGTCATTTGGCCGACCTGCCAGGGACCCCACATCTCGTTGCCCAGGGCCCAGTACTTGACCTGATATCAGGTGAGCGGCTGCGCGTGTACGGCGAATGATGTGACTTACATTGTAAGGCTTCTCGCGGCCGTTTTGGCGGCGCAGGTTGGCGTAGTACGTGTCCCTGTCAGAGTTGCAGTACTCGAGCCACGCGAGCGCTGAGAGTAGAAATTCTGTCAGAAACGTCCTGTTCCTGGGAACCGATTCCGGGGAAAGGGGGGTTGGTTGACTAACCTTCGTCGAGCGTGCCGGTGCCGAAGTTGAGGGCCAGGTAGGGCTCCGCGCCAACGACCTCACACCACTTCATAAACTCGTCTGTTCCGAATTCATTGGACTCGACGCCGATCCAGGCCAGCTCGGGTCTAACGTCGGTTGCGCATTAGCCACCACTGCAACCAAGCGCGGGCCGCTCACACCAATATTCCGGACCCCGAAGGATTTGGGGTCCGCGGTCATGGGGGTTCTAGATCTTTGTGAGACGGAACTTTTGGCTTACCTCTTGGGGCGCTTCTCTCTGGGACCAACACCGTCAATCCAGTGGTAAGTGGCACAGAAGTTTCCGCCTGGGTAGCGCATAACAGGGCAGTTCAGCTCTTTAACAGCCTCGATAACATCCTTGCGGTAGCCGTTCTCATCTGAGAGAGGGTTGCCAGGGTCGTAGATGCCACCATAAATGCATCGTCCCATGTGCCTGTAGCGTGTCTTAGTAAAGATTTGGGCGAGGGCACGGTGAGCGAGACTTACTCGGTGAAGCCGCCGTAGGTGTTGTCATCGATGCGGGCGATGGGGTGGGAGGGGTTCACCGAGATGCTAGGGCGGGCATCCTCCGCGATCTTTGTGAATGTGGCCATGGTGTGTGTCTGTGTGTCTGTGTGTCTGTTTGTGTGTGTTCACTGAATCGAACCGTGTGCGTTTGGGAGTGTGCTGATGGTCCTTACGCGTGGCTGACAATTTTATGCAAAAAGAACAGCCGGTCGATGAGTGGTGGAAATGGACGTGACCTGGCTACTTGACGACGACGACGGCGCCGGATCGAGGCCGAATTTGAACTCGTCAGGGGCGGGGGCAAGCGGTGAGACGACGGGGACGGAGAGTCGAGTGGCAGAAAAGAAACGGAGGAGGATATTGGGCCGGCAGTGGAGGGATTGCGGACTTGCCGCCTGACGACGCGGGTTTTCGATCTGTTTCCCGCGACAGTCGCTTGTTGGCACGGGTTGAAGGTCTTGGAGATTGGGGCCCCCGGGGTGGGTGAGAGCTGGGGTGGGGGGCTGGAGCGGAGAGGAGGGGTCGTCCCCGATTCGGCCAGGATTCGGGTGTGGACATTGTTGACAGATGTTATTAAGCGCACAGAGAGGGAGCCTGGAGGAGGAGGAGGAGTGCGAGTGCGGCTCTGAACGTCGAGGAGCGTTGCAACAGGCGCACGAATCATAGACGATACCATGCGGAGAATGTCGACGATAATGCGGGTGCCAGGACCTCGGGGTGGGGTAGTCGGCTCCGAGAGGCACAGCAACAGGTGGGTGTGGTGGGTTGATGGGATGAGAGATGCTTATGAGAGAATGTAGGATGTGTTGGTGGATGGGGAATTAGGTATCCGGACCGAAAAGGCAGTCTGAGGATTCTCACCATGTTGTCTTGATACAGCAATGGTGGCATATGGACGCAGGGAGAACGCCAATGTAAGGTGTTGGTATCATGTGTCTGTCATCTGTAAGAGGCGGGAATGAGAGGGGCATTGGGACGTAACGGATTCCTATCTGGCGTGAGAATTGCTGTCTTTCTTCATCGCTGCAGAAAACCTTCATAAACTAAGGCACGAAGATGGAGACGCTTGCATTGCGACCAAATATTATTTGCTAAACTTGATCAGGCCAGAACCCGTTTCAGGCGCGTGTAGCAACTTGGCACAGTCAGACCGGCGCAAATGAAATCCAAAAGTGATTCCCAGGTTGAAGGATTATTGACACCCATGGAGAAGAACTTGCGAAGTTTGCTGACGACAAGGACCAGAGTCGGAAGCCAAATGAGGACAGCTGAAGTTGTCGATGAGGACCTGGACTTGGAGCTGCGAGGTCCCTGGTTCGTCCGGTTGCTGGCGGGCAGAAAAAGCACAAAAAGACCGGCGCGTCGCGGAAACGGTCGAGAGGGGACCGATGAAAAGAAGCGCGTGGGTGCTGGAGAAAGATTGGGCGAGGAACCTGGAGATGCGGGAGACGGCGGCGAGTCTCGCCAAGTCCCGAGAATGAAAGTGGATGAGGCCGGACCCATGCACCGGTTGTGGGGTCGGGACGGACCTCGGCAGCCGGTGATTGGCGCGCATACCGCTACGGCCAAAGCTTGATTCTCCTCCAATCTCATCCGAGTGACGACATTGGCTGTATTAAGCGGGTCTTTATGGGTCTTATGAGCACTTGTCCAATGATCTTGAATCTTGGAAGTACGTACCTTTACTTCAAAAAGTACGTACTCTTTCATAGAAAGTACGTACTCTTTCATAGAAAGTACGTACTCTTTCATAGAAAGTACGTACCTCCGACCTCCGGATCCAATATTCCACGGCGAGAGATCCTCATGAGGTTGGTTGCGATGGAAACCTAGCCGAGCAAGAAAAAGACACGGAAGAACTAATATCAGGAAGATAAATTCCGACAGAAGATGATGGCCGAGCATCTGTTATTATTCTGGTCATGGCGTGTCGTCTTTCGCAAAAGAGCCTATCTTGCGGGTTTCCTGTGGACACTACTCCGTATAATGGATCGTGATGTGAGGGTTCCCCCGCTTGGAAAATCCTCCCAGCCAACAGACTTTCATGAATCGCAAACTTCATGACGGTCTAGAGGCCTCACCGCACCCCAAAAGAGGATACGAAAACACTTTTTCATTTACCATGTGACTCGTCTGCCGCGTCTGGCCCATTCATCGACGTGTCGGATGGTCGAACCACATGCAGTTTGGCAACACATTGGGCGCTTGTTTTCAGTCCACAGTCGGCCTTGATGAACCGAACCACCATCCCACTCACACTCCACAGCCTCCATCCCGGCAGCTTTCCCCGCGTGCCCGCGTTTCCAAAAGTATGGAGATTGGAGAAAGCCCAGGTACCAACTTCGACGCCGCCCGCGCCTCTCCAACCCGAGTCGACTCTGGAAGTGGAAGAGTACAGAGTACCTGACACACGTCTGCCATCCCCAGATCAGACCGACGCGCGCCAGAACCAGCACCAGCGAACTGGCTCAACTCAAATCCCGGCACAACCTGGGGCATGGGGTACAGGGCCGGGGCAACCGTCCCCGATGGCGGCCTTCGAACGGGTTGGCAGCTCCCGGAAATGCGCTGCCAGGGGTCTTTCTCTCTCTCCACCTGCATCACTCCCACCCTGGCTGCCTTTGCTCGCACCAACCGAACGCACCACGCCAACATTACCTTGCCATTCGTTGCGCCAGGCAGCCTCTGCCATGAACCCATGTTCCCATGCCTTGGGACTCAAAAAGTGCCTGGCTTCGATGCTGCCAAACGGTACCACCCTCGGGACAAAGTGGATACGGGGAAGCATGGGGTCACCCGAACATTGACATTCTATAAAGACGCGACGATCCCTTCTGCTGCTGCAACGTGAGACGGTTCCATTGCAGCTCGACGAGTTGGTTCGGTCCTGGCCCTCGAAGACCCTCAAAAAGACGCTCGGAAATCTTGCGACTCGAGTTTCGCGACACACTGACAACCGACTGCGAGCCTCTCTTCTCCGCTCAAGCAGCACATCGCCCACCATGGCTCTTCCTCCCAAGTGGTACCAGTTCCTTGTGAGCGTCTTCGCTTCACTTGGTTCTCTCAACTACGGTTATGATTTGGGTGTCATTGCCTCCGCCATTGCTTCCCAGTCCTTCAAGACAAAGTTCGGCGAGGACCCCAAGGAGATGTATGTGGACCTCTGAGCTGTGTCTGACATGACAATTCAAACTAACTCTTTCCAAGCGGTGCAGTTGTATCATGCTTCACCGGTGGCGCCTTCATCGGTGCCGGTTGCGCCGGTCCCACTGGTGACAGACTTGGTCGTAAGATGACCATTCTCATCGGTGGTGTCATCTTCGTCCTCGGCGGTGCTTTCCAGGCCGCCGCTCAAAACCTTGGTTACCTCTATGCTGGTCGTGCCCTCGCTGGTGTCGGGTATGTGAAAACAACAGTCCGAATCCCATCAGAACATGTTCGCTGACTCTGTTGTCTACAGTATCGGTTTCTTAACTATGATCATCCCTCTGTACCAGGCCGAGCTTTGCCACCCCAGTATCCGTGGACGAGTCACTTCTCTGCAACAATTCATGCTGGGTGTTGGTGCTCTGGCTGCTGCATGGATCTCATACGGTACTTACATCGGCTTTGCTCCTACCGACAACAACCAATGGCGTGTCAGTCTGGGTATCCAGTGTATCCCTGGCGGTATTCTGGCTCTGCTCATTCTGTTCTTCCCCGAGTCTCCCCGTTGGCTTATTGACCACGGCCGTGTCGACGAGGGTCTCCAGACTCTGGCCAAGCTCCACGCTCACGGCGACGTCAACGACGCCTGGGTTCGCGCCGAGTTCGACCAGATTCAGGACTCCATTGCCACTGAGCACGAGGGATCCGCCAAGTCCTACAAGGAGCTCTTCACCGACAAGTCGTGCTTCCGCCGTCTCTTCCTTGCTTGCGCTCTTCAGGCCTCTATTCAGATGACCGGTGTCAGGTGAGTTTTCGTGGCGTGTTGTCAAGTATATCCGCAGTGAGACTAACTTTTCCCAGCGCCATCCAGTACTACTCCGTCGCGATTTACGAGAAGATCGGCATTGCCGGCGACGAGACCCTGCGTTACCAGGCCATCTCCTCCGTCATCGCTCTCGTCGCCCAGTTCCTCTGCATGATGTTCATCGACAAGACCGGTCGCCGCTGGCCCCTCATCTTCGGAAACCTTGGCAACTGCATCACCTTCATCATCGCGACCATCCTTCTTGCCAAGTTCCCTCCTGGTTCCGAGAACGCCAGCGGAAGCGCCGCTTGGGGATTCATCGCCATGACCTGGCTGTACAACTTCAGCTTCAGCGCTACCTGCGGTCCCCTCTCGTGGATTATTCCCGCCGAGATCTTTGACATGAAGACTCGCTCCAAGGGTGTTTCCATTGCCACCATGACCTCTTTTGCCTTCAACACTCTTATCGGCCAGACGACCTCTGTTGCCCTGGACGACAAGAGCGGTATCGGCTGGCGCTGGTACATCCTCTTCATCGTAAGTGCCCTTGCTACCACGCTCTCTATCTTACAATGCTAACATGTGTTCTCGCAGGTGTGCAACTTCACCAACGCTCTCTTCTTCTGGTGCTTCCTCCCCGAGACCGCCAAGCGTCCCCTGGAAGAGATGAAGTACCTCTTCACCGAGGCCCCTCTCTTCGTTCCTACCATGGACCGCAGCGCCGTCGATATCCACGATCTCGAGCGCAGAGTCGAGGCCGTCGAGCAGAAGCAGGCCCACGAGACGGAGCACATTTAAGCTGCTCTATACCTTACGAGTCACACACATTGCATAATACCCAAACAGATATAGTACTTAATGTAACATTAAGCGTTAAGTCTTTGTACAGATCCAACGCCTTCATAAAAGAAATCCTAGTTGCCTATTGGGGTATATTGATACAAGCTATTCCTCCATCCTGTTCCGTTGACACCCTCCCCTCCAGTCATTATGACCACCGCGATGCTTCGCTCCCGTTGTTGTTTTGATGTCGGTTAGCGGTAACCGTATGTCGGTTGCGGTTGTGCCACCCCGTGGTGTCCGTGATGGTGTCCGCCTCCGTATCCGGATTCCATCATCTGCGGGACCCCGTTGCGTCGTCTTCCGGGCATGAATCGGCCCAACATGCCGCCACCAGTAGCACCGCCCATAGGTTGTCTCTGCTGGCGCTTCTTTCTGAAGCAGCAGCAATAGCAACAGAGCACCCAGAAAGCAATGAAGATAAAGCCAGCGATGGCAATGCCAACGATTGCGCCCGTTGCGAGGCGTCTTCCTCGTCCGTAAGCCTAGTCGTCCAAGTTAGCAAATCGTTTTCAAGTCGTCGTTCGAATGATGACTGACCATTGGAGGGTGTATATGAAGTGTCTCAGTCGCTGAAATATGTTTCTTTGTTTAATTGGTTTTGACGAAGATTAAGTTGCACTTGTTTCGAACGTCTAGTGCAGGAGAACAGGTCGCTGTGGATGAAGAACTTCTTCACGCAGTCCACAGGAGCTGCTCGCAGGACCTTATACCACTCGCCGGGCCATGAATGTTTCCTCGGCACACGACACTATCCCGTGCTCCAAGGTGCTTCAAGCAGGCATATGCACGTCATGACTATGGCTGAGAGACGCTACGGCCCCGCGGCAGTCAAAACGCGTCAGCCGGGAGAAACGTATTGTGGCGCATTCAAGGCAGTTCCAGCCTGCAGATGCAAGGTTTGACCATCTTGATTGTCTTCAGCCCTAGCCAAACATCCAGGCCGGTTAGCACAAACGTAAACTGCGAACGGTTGTTGTGCCGGATGGCTCCACGGTGACTTCATCGTGGCACTTGGCCCAAGGATGACGCGTGGATGGTGTTTCGGTGGGGCCGGGCCCCGAACGGACACGACGCGGCGCCAAGGTGGGTCGGCTATCCGGCACCGATTTTTTATTTTTGGTTTCTCCGGCTCGGCTGTGCCGAAAGGGACCCTCGGCGGCGATTCCCTGGGCTCGTGATCCAGACTCCCGCTGTTTTCCCGAAGAAGGGTCACCTGATGTGCTCACATGATCGGGCCTTTCATCTGAGCGAGATGGAGAGTCTTTTTCTTTTCGGGCAAGTTCCGTTGGAGAAAATTGCTTCAATTTCGCAGCCCGCAGGGTCCGGGGCGTTTGCGGGGGACTCAATCATGTGGGACAGCAGCAGAACAGCCACAACCAACGTGCTGAGATTGAAATGAAGGCTGAGATCTAAGGTTTAGTAACTGAGCGCCGCAAGCCGCTTTTAAAGTGCGTTTGACAGGATGGTGCCCGGGATGCCCGGAGCGCTATGGACGGAGTGGAAAGTCACGTTTCGACGAGGGGGTTAGCTGCACACGTGCGTCACTGTCACTGGCAACAACATTATGCTTAACACTTGAACGTGCTATGAAGCCACATTCAAGCTACTCCAAGCGCTATGCTGGCAAACGTGGTGTTGGGGAAATCTGTGGCTCAACGGACAAGTTGGAACCAGCCGAATAACTGCTGAGTCCCTTCTGCTAAGCGAGCACATGCGCAATTTCCAGCCCGTTATTGGCCCGCTCGCTTTCATGGAAAAATCGGCCCCTCGAACCTTTCATATACCTATTTGTATGGTGCTGCCGTCCGGTGCGATAACATTCCGGGTTCTGGTCATTGACACCACGGTTGCAGTCGAGGAGTGGTCAAGCGCCATTGTCTGGGGTAATCCACGTCGCTAGCTGCCAGAGAAAAGGCTGTTTATAAGCTTATTATAACGCGTGTCGGGAACTTGTTCAGTCTTCCTCTTGCGCGCATAGTTGACAGCCTAGGTAATCGCCCTTACATCAGCCTCTATTGAGTCAAGTTTTCACAAGTTGCAAATAAGCGCGTTTGTCCATGGCTTTTGTAGCCATCAACTACTCTAGTTTTCTCGTGTCTCAACACGGCTAGAACACAATCAGACCGGTGGGTTTTTATCGCAATCGTCTCACTTCTTTTGTTGGACCCAAATAGGTAAAACCTCCTGCGCAATGGCGGCCGCCTTTAGGCCGATACCCGTTCCGGAGCACGCTTGGCCCATTGCAGGCAAGACTTCGTATTGCTGTTGGTGTAGTTGCTCCGCTTCCGTTCGGCTGGATCCGACAAAAGTTCTCATGAGAGCTCAAATGTCCAATAACGTGAGGTACGCCGCCCCTGGTTTTGTCTGAACCAACTCAGAGGTTCCAGAGGCACTTTAAGCACGGGAAAGTCGCCGTCTATTGTACCTGAAGCATCATCTACGCGAGGGCCTGGACCTGCGAGTCTTACTTCGCCAAGTCCTGCAGCCGTAGGCAGCGGTTGAAGCTCATAGGTAAATCATCAAATCCTTCTCCACAGCCGTTGCCCGACTACATAGGTACCCAGGGCCGTCTCCACACACACCCGAAGCCCAGAACATCAAGATAAGCTTAGGTTGGTTAAAGGGCTTGACAGATCCTACGCAAGGCAAGCCGAACGTTACATGTACGCTGAATTCCATGTGGTATTGAGGGAAGAAGGCTAAATTCCTCGCATTTTGGACGAAACAGACTTCATCCCATTCAAGTTGCAAACCGCTTGTTGAGACAAAGCATCGTAGCTTCAGCTGAAGCCTCATCAGCTTTCTCATTGTTCACCCCACTACCCCCACCGACAACCTCTTTGCCTCCGATCAAACATC
Source organism: Colletotrichum karsti (assembly GCF_011947395.1). NCBI lineage: Eukaryota > Fungi > Ascomycota > Sordariomycetes > Glomerellales > Glomerellaceae > Colletotrichum > Colletotrichum karsti. The sequence continues at coordinate 668,257 of NW_024065927.1, forward strand.
CATTTCCAAAAAGACCCCTATGATCTATCGCTTCATGAGGCTACCGCAGGATTCGACCCGCCCGCTTCATCCCTGCCTCTCGGAAGTTGAAGCCGCAATGCGCACAAAGCTTTGCATTTACAGTTGAGTTTGACCGAGGACCAACATGAACACTATGCTTTCCCATGAATATCATGCGTCCCTCGTGTTAGTACGATGAAAACACCTCCCTCAGCCTTAATATGGGCCGTTTTCCCCCAATAAACCCCTTCGCATGGGTTTGTTCGTTCGCCTGGCCTACTACACTTAAACAATCCGGGCACTTGGCAACCGTTTCAAGACTAGCTGAGCTGCCACAATTCGACGATCTCCTATCACAGAGTCCGAGTCGTCGCCGCTATACCCATGCCCAGTCGCTTACGGTATTCTGGTCTTAATCTGACGAGCAGGCCAGCGTTCCTTGGCGGGTCAGCAGCCAGTCAGAAATGATTTGCGGATGACGGAGGTCCCTTAAACTGTTGCCTTCACCAGAAATGACCGTCTGGGGCAATCCGAAGTACCTTCCCCGCGAGAGGCTGGAATGGGTGGCACACGATGTCTCGGGCCTGTATCTTCGAGGCGGCTTCCCGATGATCTTGACTGGCCGAGGCGTTAGGGAAGCCTGTCTCACCCAATGATTCTCTCAGAATGGGTTGGACAAACTCCATCGTAGGCACTCACCCGCATTTGCTCTCTCCGAGCTGCGCCGCAAACCATTTCCATCCATTCCGCTTGACAAACGCACATCAGGCTGACCGACCCTGTGTGACCGACGACACCCACACCCCCAAAGCCTTTTTACCAAGCCATGCCCCCGTTCCTGAACCTTCTCGTGTGGCTCTTCATCTTTTGTCCCACGCTAGGCAGAAAAAAGTTTCACGTCTTCATAGCTTAAACGGCTTTGGCTCACGTTTTCAGCCTATTATCCATCTGAGAAGCTGACCGGCTATCTTTCTTATCTTACTTGAGTATCTACCTACCCGTTACTTCTGTCCCTGCTTCCTCTCCTTCTCCCCTTCTCTCATTCCTGCTTCCCGTCTGGCAGTCACGACTATCACGAGGCCCTAAAGAGGCCGCTCGTCCCGAACGAGGCAAGACAAGACAGAGTCGGAAGAGGAGGACGACAGCAAGGGCTGCCAGCTGTTTAGGATGCAATCAGACAGCAACTATTCTCCAACGAAGGAGTCGACAGAACTTCCCCGTTCGTCATCGACATCGCATTCATCGGTCAGGGCCATGTTCGATACCCAACGGCAATCATTCCTCGACCACAATGTCTTTAAGAATGTCCGACACCATATCCCGGCACGACTCTTCAGCAATCGCCGTCTGGTCTTGGCTCTCTGTGGGACAGTTTTCATCATCATTCTCATCGCCGCCGCCAGTACAGGCTCGCAACCGCCCGTCGTCCTTGCCGTCAGTGCCGCCGCCAATCGCACATTAGGTTTCGGTTCCATCGAGATGATCAACCTTCCCATACGTCAAGACAAGGCAGACGCAGCAACCGTGCAGGGATTCCTTACAGGTATCAACATCAACATCGTCGAAGGTGTTAACGGCACCAAGTTGGGTGAGGTCGGCCTGCCACCCAGCAGTATTCCCGACTCCGAGCCTGGTTTGTCTGGTGGAGAGAAGGGATGCTGGAGATCTCACGCAAATGTTGGTACTCCAAGTCATTAAAAACTCCATTAAACTTGCTGACCCCCAACTCTAGGTCTGGAGCTCCATGCTTCGTGCCAACGCAGAGACGGTGCTTGTGATGGAAGACGATGTCACATGGGATATGCATATCAAAGATGTCATGCGACTCGCCGCGTCTCACTTGCCAGGCCTACTCAACGGTACTGGCTTGCTCGGTCTCAACCCCACGCGAAGCTCCGAAGAACAAGCTCAAGTCGATCCATGGCACAGTAGGTCGTGGGATTTGATCACCTTCGGCCACTGCGGTGACGGCGATCAGTGGAAGTCCGAAAAGGTGAAGTATGATGACCCGTACACGAGCGGAGAGAAGAGCTCGTATTTCGGCATCAGCCTCAAAGAAGGTCGTCGTATGCTGCGGAGAGCTGGTGGAATGACTTGCACGGGAGCCTACGCCGTCAGCGCTCGAGGAGCCGCGAAGCTCCTGCTCCGAAGTGGTTTCGACTTGAACCTGCCCGTCGACGTCATCATGAACGACATGATCAGGAATGGTCAGCTCCGCGCTTACAGCATCTGGCCTCCTCCGGTTGTTCAGTGGCGCTACCGCGATAAGCTGGGCATGTGGGGGTCGATGGGTAGCGACATTCGGGTCGAACACAAGGATAACGACCGCAGTGGATGGGAAGAGGCACACAGGCAGCACGATGTCTGGTTGCTCAAGGGAGACACCAAGGGTCTCAAGGATCCTGCGATCAAGAGTGCGTGGGGTGAATTGATTGGTCATGAAGACGACTAGAGCGACGCGATTTCGACGGGCTATGTGATTACGGCTGTTGGGTCAGTTGAATGGCGTTTGGATATCCTCAAAACCACTGGAGCAATGCATTTTCTGGTAGGTTTATGTAACCTTTGTATAATAATTAGATGAATTCTAAAGGATTACCCTTCAAATACTTGCCGTCATTTTGAGTGGTTTTACTTGCATCTTGTAGAGTTTTCGGCCGTACCTAGTTACACCTGGTGGTAGATCCGTAGAATCTCCCTCTCGTGATTTCAACGTTATGTCCATGCAGCTGAGCTAATGCTGATTTCACAATCATGCGCCCGCACTTGAAGGCCATTTCAAGAATTCAAATCCCAAGTAGGGTACTGTATCCGGGTCTCGAACAGATTTCTGGGCTAAGATATCGTAGCTCTAATGTCTTTGACGCTGTTCTGTCTACTCGCGATGCTAGGCAAAGATGAAAGAAAACCCTCGAACTTGGCTTGATAACAAACTCCATTCCTTAGATTCACTTAGCATAAATCACCACCTGATTCTATGACCCTGCGGTAATTGAGACATCGGCGATATTGAACCTCATAAACTTGAGCTCTCAAATTAGAAATTGGCTTAGCTTTACCCCCCTAATATGCAACAATACTACCGACGGCCTTGTTTCTAAGACATGGTTCAACTTCAGGTTCATATTTCTAATCCCCTTAATCTTTGTAGACTCTTACCTTATAGCCATCTCTCCATTCATCCTCGATTATAACCAGTTGAGACTCCTGTACCTTTTTCAGGTACTTGTCTTCGGGCGTGTCCTTGTAATCATCCCTGTCGATATCCATGAAACCCTCCTTAGCGACTGAACGGGGTGTGATCATCAGAGACCGGCCTTTGACGAGTTAGCAACTCCAGATCAGATGAAGCAAAGCTCATTGGGCTACTTATACTGACCATTGATCGACTTATCGCAAGCGACTCGCATCATGCAGTTTGCAACATCCTCCTGCTCGCCAAATTCGACGCCGTGATCCACCAACCACTTCTCGTACTCAGCAGTACGGATGGCACTTCTGATCCAGCAAGGAGCAACATAGACGATTCTAATACCTTGCTCCCAGCTGGATCGTCTTGCTGTTCTCATAAAGCCGTGAAGTCCGTACTTCGTCGAGGTGTACTCCCAGTTTCCGGGTGAGTCGATCCAGCCAACCATGCTTCCGGTGATGATGAAGCATCTTTCTCGGTCCTCAGTAAGCGGTTGTTTTCTGAAATAGTGGACCGCGAGTTTCCACGTGTAAAGCGAACCGGTCAAGTTGACGTTAACGATATTGAGGTCTGGCTTTGTCGGCTCTCCGTTCGGATCATCTAGATTCCACAGACTGTCACCAGAGCTTCGACTGATGCCTGCGTTTGCGATGACTATGTCTACGCTCTTTTCGGGGCTTCGACTTTTTGCAGTTTCGAACATGGCCTTTTGCTGCTCCCAGTCTCTGATGTCACACTCAACAAATGCGCAATGATCGCCATCGCTGTTGAGCTCTTTCTCAATGTCTTTCCCTCTTGTGTTAACGTCACCGAACGTCACAAATGCGCCAGCTGCAACAAATGCTCGAACACAAGTTTCTCCCATGCCATTGGCGCCGCCGGTAATGATGACTGACTTCCCCTTGACTTTGCTGCGGTCAGGGATGATGGTATGGTCCGTAGGACCGGTGTAAGTGTACCGCGGGAGAGACATTGAAAAAGCGGAGATGCTAGTAGTGATGAAAATGTGAGGATGGCCAAGAGTTTACTATCGAGGGTAAATTTTCTATCTCGCCTGGAAACAGTCGAACTCTGACTCTACTTGATAGCTGTACATGTAGTTTGACACATCGCCATCGTTTCCTCATATCTCCGCTGCCGGCTGTGCATTCCCGAGGATGGGTGCTGAGGGGAAACGTGGGGTTGGTCCCGGATTTCCTCCGCATGACTTCGGCATTACGCTGGCATACCGCTTTGGGATAACCGACAAAGCGCCCTCGTTTTGGACCGAAGACCAGCGAAAGACGGCCGTGACAGGTTCAGTAAGTGATGACCGCGTCGGTAATCCAATAATGTCTAAACCAAATGAGCTGAACACGCAACGGCTTCGATCCTGGTCCTAGTCACGGGCCCGGGAGTTGACTGATGAGGCCATGCACCGGGTGCTGTCGCCATAGCGTATGCCGATTTCAAAGATTGACCATTGGATGAGTGGTATTCAACATCGAATATTGGTGGTTCGATTTCCACGACTCACTTCACTGCCTCCCTGACATAAAGACAGCCGCTTAAACTGTGAGTTCTTGACACCACCATACTTTGTATGATATCCCCGCAGCTTCAACGTCGACGCACTGCAAGTCCGACTGCCGCATTGTCAACAAACCATCTCATTCTGTTCTACTGTTTCACTCATAACAAGCGACGATGACCGTCTCTGTGGAGGCGCCGGCCGCCGCCTTGGTGAACCCCGGACCGGTCGCATCACCACACATCAACGGCAATGCTCCGCGAATGCCATCGGCGGAACTGCCTGAGATCTTCCAAGATGGCAGAGTATTTCCAATCGCCGCCGATGAAAAATCGAGCAGCGTCTCCGAGGACCCTTTCAAGCTCGATTCGAAGTTTGCCTACACTCCTCGAAGACTCAAGGTTTTCACCATTGGCGCTGGCTTCTCCGGCTTGCTCATGGCCCACAAGTTTCAACACAGATTTCCAGAAATGAGAGACATTGTCGATCATACCATTTTCGAGGCCCATTCAGATGTCGGAGGCACTTGGCTCATGAATAACTACCCCGGCGTGCAATGCGACGTGCCAGCCCATATCTATGTGAGACGCATACTGGAAGACGCAGCAAGACATCGAGCTGACCCAACTTTAGGCATTCCCTTTTGACCCCAACCCAAATTGGAGTCGATTTTATGCCAGTGGAGCTGAGATTTTAGAATACATCAAAAGCACTGTCAAGAAGTGGAATCTCGACCGTGACCTTCAGCTCAACACCAAAGTCGTCGGCGCCTACTGGCAGGAGGATCTGGGCCAGTGGAAAGTCACGGTAGAGCATCGAGGAAAACAGCGGGATGAGTTCTGCCACGTTCTTATCTCTGCCCAAGGCGTCTTGGTTCACGAATCTTGGCCCAGTATCCCCGGTCTCAAAGACTTCGAAGGCCACGTCACACATTCGGCCCGTTGGGATCACAACTTCGACTACTCCGGCAAGAGGATCGCGGTTATTGGAAACGGATCTTCAGGCATCCAGATTGTTCCGCAGATGCAAAAGCTGCCCGGCACAGACGTGATGAACTTCATCCGTGGTCCATCTTGGGTCTACTATCGCGCACCACCGTCCAAACATCTTGGCAGAGATGATCCAGACCCCAACCCGCGCTACACAGATTCAGAGAGAGAACAGTTTCAGGACCCTCAACTCCATCTTGAACACAGGAAAGGAATCATCTCACGAACCAATAAGTCTTTCTACATCTTCATGAAGGGCGCAAACAACCAGGAAGGCATGAAGCTGGCATCTGCACAGATGGCCGAAAAGCTGGGAAACGACCCTAGGTTATGTGAGATGCTGATTCCTAAATGGGAGTTGGGTTGCCGCAGGATTACCCCGGGGCCTGGGTACCTCGAATCTTTCCTGCAGCCAAACTGCAACGTCACCAACAGCCCCATCACCAGCGTTTCCAAGAAGGGCGTCCACACGGCCGATGGCAACTTCTACGAATGTGACGTCGGTCAGTAATGTCTATTCCAGAAGTTCTCTTTACACTGCTAATGAATTCTAGTCGTTTGTGCCACCGGATTTGATGTGTCTCATCGTCCAAGGTACCCGATTGTTGGAAAAGATGGGATTGATCTAGCCACCCGCTGGGCCGAGGATCCCGACTCCTATGTCTCGGTTGCTGTGCCTTCATATCCTTCGCTATTCTACATGATGGGTCCGAATTGCCTGGGTGGGCATGGCTCTTTGGTCGAGTCCCTGAACTGGACTGGCGACTACTTTGTCAAGTGGATCAAGAAAATGTCCACGGAAGACATCAAGTATGTTGAGCCCAAACAAGAAGTTGTCGATGCCTTCATCAAGTATAGCGACCAGGTCCACAAAACCCTCGTCTGGAGTGGTGGGTGCAAGAGCTGGTACAAGAGGAACCGCGTTGACGGTAGAGTTACGGCTTTGTTTGGGGGCAGCGCTCATCTCTTCAACCGAATGTTGAGCGAGATCAGAGCGGAAGACTTTAACATTTGTTACCGTACTTCAAACCCTTTTAGGTTCATGGGGAATGGCTTTACTGAGTGGGAGATGGATCCCAAGAGCGATCTGTCTTGGTACGTGGAGAAGGCGGAAGTGCTTGGTGATGAAGTTGCGTGAGTACTGGAGACTACGTAGACGCTTGCCTTCTTATGTTCATTACAATGTCAGATAGAAAAGACATCAATAATTGAATTTGGCTTCCTGGCAGTGATGGACCGTCCATACACAGGCAAATCCGCCGCACGTACAACAAAGGACCCAAAATTTTAACAACTTCGGAATGCTTCTTACTGCGATGATCTGCTAATGTGATATGGCCTTGTTCTAGTAGAGCTCAAGTCTTCTTCCATGTTGCATTCTCATCAGTGATTTAAGATCTATTTTGGTCGTCCCAGCTCCAATTGTGCGTAGTGATCATTCTCTTCGACGTCCTCGTCGTCATCATCATCCCGGAACCATGAAGTCCAAGCGATAATCGATGAACGGCTCAAAGAGGTCCTCAAACTGATTTACCAGAGTCTCATGGAACAAGGCATTGTCAGGAGATGGGAAGCCTCTTGTTGCAGTTCCTTGTTCTTTCCCTGTGAGGAGGCTATCGGCGATGCCGCCCGTGTTTTGCGTAGCAAAGGGAAACAAAGCCGTCCAGTCGAAGTCTTCCGCGCTTCTTTTAGACAAAGATGGCGCATCAGTTGCAAGACTGTGTGTCATGGAAATATGTTCAGTGCCGTCAAAGACTGCCCCCGAGGGTTGAGTAGGCCCTGAAGTTTCGTTCGAGGTAGTCCTCAACCTCTCAAACCCTTGTCTGATAACGTTCGCAGAACCCCACATGATTTGAAGCTGATCTACCGCCCGCGAAAGGATGTCAAGACAGCTATTTGCATCTTTTGCTAAATGCGGAACACGAGAAGCCTGAAGTAGAGGTATGAAGGCTGTACCGCAATACCAACAGGTAATAGCCATTAAAAAACGGGTGTTGCCTCGAGAAAGAATGTCCCGGAGAATCCTAGCAATGCAGGAAGCAGCCAAGATCGCCGGTGGAAGTGCTTCGGGCAGGGTGTTGGCAGATCGTTTGAGGTGTAAGATAATTATTGTCGTAAGATACGGTAGGTGAAGTTGATGTACGTCTCGGTCAAAGTTCTGAGTGCGTGATGAGCCGATGGGAAGTTGCAAATGTGGTGGAAGGGAGTTGACCCAATCGACTAGCTCTTGTCGATGTTGATCGGGCGCTGAGATGGTAGCAGTTGTGATGGTCGAACGAGACAAGGTCTTGGCGATTTTGCCAATGATGGCACATAAACGGACCCAGTATATGAAGATTTCTCCTTTACGTTGGGAGCGTGGATCGCTTGGAAAGTCGGCGAGTGAAAGTTCTTGAATATTGCAGTCGTCTGGATCTATTATCACCGGCTTGCTCTGACACAAGGCAGTCAATCGTTCCCTCGCCTACAAACACCAGTCAGAAGATTTAAGTCAGTGGACTCTAGGCTCTTACAAACGCTGTCCACCATATTCTACGCCGAAGGCTCATGTTCATACTCCCGTGTATCAGACGGCTCGAAATCGGTTCACGATGAAGATTCATCTGTTGAGCATGGCGGATGAGGACTGATGTCCACCACCATGATGAATGCCGATGGACAGTGCTCGGAGGCCGTGGCGCCCACCAGTAAAATAGTGACATAGCCATCAATGTGGTCAGGCCATCGGATTCTTCGTCTTCATAGAAAATGGTGCGCGCCTTTTTGTAGTATTCAGCTGGCCCTTCATGAGGAATAAGCGGAGGCTGAATATGGCTCGCGGCGGTGGCGAGCGCGTTTGCTAGAAGTGGAGATCGAGCAATGTCGGTAGCAAGAGTATCAGGGTCAAGGACAGGACACCAAGCGTAGCAGTAGTCCCAGTAAGTTTCTGCAAAGCTCTCTTGCAGATCTTGTTCGTGGGGGTCAGAGAAATTGTATTTGTGCTCCAGACATGCTTCCAGGGCTTGCTTCTCAGCATCGGATTGATTCTCTGGAGCATAAACCTGAAGGAATCCAGTATCGATGTCCCCGGTATGACTTTCTGCCACCCCTTCGGTGCGAGCATCACTGCTCTGCGATCGCTGCGATGGTGATGGTGCGGGTTGGCCGTCCTGGGATCTCACAGCACTAGTCGAGGCGTGAGCACGCGGGGATGGCATGGCTTGATGATGTGCCGCGTTGCTGAGTCTAGCTCGCGGAGGCGGCGGTGCGACAAACTCATCGAAATCGGCCGACATGACTTGGATGCTGTCTATGATCTCTTCTGTGTGAGAGTTGGAGGCCTCATCGCCGGACGCTGATGTTGTAGGAGGTGTGAGAACTCGCCCTCCCTGCTCAGTTGTGGCGAAACGTCGGCGTTTGGTACGCTTCGATGGGCGCAGATGGCAGTCCTTCTCCGAGGCATCACAATTCGTACAGCTTTGATGACCTTCCGACGTCCTAGCCTGTGTGCTCAAGTCAGACATTTGCTCTTGGATTCCTTGCGTTACTGATGCTGACCTGAAGATCACATTTCACCTTCTTTCCGTGACAGGTGACGCATACAAGTTCTGCACGTCGTCGCTTGGGTTGTGTGGCATCAAAAGGGAGCCACTCGCTGATGGTATCTGGCATTATTGGGCAAGTCGCGTCCGAGACATCGGGCGAAACACCAGATGTAGTAGAGCCGAGACAGACAAATTGTGTGAATAGTAGCAGAACCAAGGTCAAGAATCCAGGAGTCGAGGTTCTTGCATTCGGATTTGAGAGCTGCTAGATGATGGCTGGAGGCCCTGAAGGCGGAACGACGTTGCAGCGCAATGGGAGAAGGGAGAGAGTCTGGATGGGGGCCGGGGACCGGGGCATGGAGAAATGCGGGGTAGATTGGGGCTGGGGATGTGGGGGGTATCCCGGCTGTCCGGGAATTCGAGGATCCTGCGTTATTAGGAATGGGTAATAGAGGTATTCTAATAAGTGGAATCTGGATAAACTTGATTAGAGCTGAGAAAATAAGAGCCTGACAACATCAGTCGGAATGACACGCTGGTATTGGCTTTACAAACGTAGGTGATGTGACCCCATCGATTGTTGCAAGAGTGCACATGGTGTTATTTGTTCTCGGTAATTAACAGTAAACTCATCCCGATTATTACAGTGGCAATGAGGATTTCAACACGGACTTGGAAGATTGCGAATTGGCTGTTAAAGTGTCATGTCATAAGGAAGTGAGGGCTACCAGTACGCCTGATTACCACTGGATCACTTGACGCCAGAGCCAGAGTTTGAGCTTCTCTTTCTGTCCGCCTCCACTTAGAATGCTGCGTCTATCATGACTGCCATTGCTGCAGTCATAGACATCAACCATCCTTACAACAAGACTCAGAGTTGCAAGTGATTTCCAGGTTACATGATATTACTATCATACTTGAGTGATAACTACCAAACACAATCTCAACCGTAATCCCTTCACTTTCCACATGTCAGAGAATGTACCGGAACTGTGGGTTCTGCAGAATAGTTAGCCAAACGTGAACATCATGATGACTACAAGAAGCTGATTGGACTGACCTTCATATCCGTCAGGTCATCTTCGTATGCGTGATCGAAGCCCTCCATGATCCCCGCATTGTCTCGTTTCTTGTTGTGCCAGACACAGACGAACCGATATGCCAGGCCAAGAACGCCAGCTGCGAGGGAGGTAATCACGACAATAATGAAACCGAAAGCGTAGTCCGGTGCATCTTGTTTTCGAAAAACAAGGGGACCAACGAAGTTTCCTAGGGAATATCGTAAGCCAAATATTCTTCAAGAATGAAAAAGGAATATTTACCAAGACAATAACCAATGTAAAGACCAGATGAGGCAATAGAACGCTTGGTGTAGCCGGCCGTATTGGCAATTTGAAGACCCATCAAGACGGCATACCCGCCACCGACAGATGGGAGAATGTATGCAGCGAATAGGAGACCTCCTTTGGCGGATCTAGGAAGAAGCCAAAGTAGTAGTGCGGCCAATGTAGTTCCCAGCTGCGCCCCAAAGACAATCCAAGTTCGACAGTTTTTGAATTTGTATGCAAGGTATGGCATGATCAGCTGCACTGTTCCCCCGTAGGCTCCGGCAGGCATTGTGAGGAGAAGCGAGTTCAGAGTGCTGAATCCAAAACCGTTGATAATGATCGGGACGAAGGTTGAAATTGGCCCGTTGGCAATCATGCAAAGGAAAGCGATGGCAAAAACAAGCCAGAATTTGATATCCAAAGCAAGCTCGCCGACTTGCTCCATCTTGTAGTGGGTGTTGCGGACGCCGGAATTGTTGCTCCTCAGACGAGCTACCAGAATATATCGCTCTCTCTCGTTGAACCCTTTAGCTCTGATGGGGTCAGGAGGAAGAACGAAGTAAAGAAGAATGCCCCAAGCGATGGTCAAGGACCCGGCAAAATAGAACATGTACCTCCACGACGAGATACCACCGTTGAGCTTGCCGAAGCCGTAGTTGATAAGCGGAGAGAAGATAGATACGTAGCCAGTACAGCTATACCAGATGCTATTGCTAGTGTGAGCACGGTTGAACCAACGTCAACTAAACCTCAAGAATCAACTCACCCCATACGCATGGCCTGCTCGTTCTTCCTGTACCAGCTTCCAACGATCAACATGAACATGGGACTGATGCCACTTTCCAGAAGTCCAAGACAAAACCTCTGAGCATAGAGTCCGCGATAATCTGAACAGACTGTAGTAAGGATGAGGCAAAGGCCCCAGAGGGTAACAATGACTGAAGCAACCTTCTCGACCGGGAACTTTTGAGCAAGAATCATGGCCGGGTAGGCACCGACAATGAAACCAAGATAGAATATAGAGGCCGACCAGGAGTATCGATCGCCGACGGTAAGCCCCAAGTCGGTTCGGAGCCCGAACAGAGCCTACACCAGTATGCATTAGCACAGACAACGTCAAATCGGGGCACGAAACAACATACAGCTTGGGAAAGCATAGCCTTATCGTAATACTGCAATCCATAGGTCATGCAGAGGACCGGCATCAGCTTCCAGTCGATGGATCGTCGAACCTTGGCTTCTTCTTGATCTGTCCATGTGCTGTCTCCTGTGTAACCTTCGAGAACTTTGAGTGCTTCATCTTGGTGGGTAGTGTCGACAGCAGGAGTGGACTTGATCTCGGGGGCTTCCTCTGGTCGTTCCACTTGCTGAACGCTCTCGGCGGATTTCGCGGCGTCGGACATGATCGATAACTTTTGAGATTTGGATCGAGAAATCCAAAGTCCCCGTCAATACTTGGTTGGGGATTCCAGGCCATGGTTATAAAAGCAGCCACACCCCTTTAGTGTGCTAGATTTCCTGGGGAAACCGGGCTGCCAACATTTCCCCATGGGCAGAGAACACCGGGAGATTGGACTGGTCAATCGGGAGCAAGGGAACACGTCCACGCGTGGGGAATCAGTTCCAGGGTTCTGGGACTGGGGCTTCTTAGCGTCAAAGATGACTGCCGTTTAACCCGCATTGGGATAACCGACTTGCCGGTATCATGCCTGACCCCGCAACAAGAAAGGTCCGCTGGCGTTGACAACCACATCATTCGATAGGTTGCCCTTAAGCTCACACGCAGCATCTTCTGAACGCACTGACTTCTGAGTGGTTTGCGAATAATACTCCGTTTCAAAGCAAGCAAGTCTTACACGAAGTCCATACGTCCAAGAATATTGGCGATATCCTGATTTCCACGCTTCTCCCTCCCTAAACCAAAGCAACGATGGCAGACCAATCTCCCCTCGTCCAATTGCCTGGAGGGTTAGAGACAGTGAAGGTGAAGATGATTAATCCGGTCAACTTTGGGCCAGCGATACTCAAGCGATTTATGGCACCTGATGTCCCTGGTCTCGAAACTTTCAAAACATCTCCGTCGTTATGCTTCCTTCTGGAACACCCTTCAGGCCGGAAGCTGGTGTGGGATCTTGGTATCAGAAAAGACTACACAAATTACGCACCGTCAATCGCCAGTTATTTGCCAACAACCAACTACAAAATCGATGTAAATCAAAATGTTGCAGATATCTTGCAGGAAAATGGGGTCTCCCTGCAACATATCGAAGCGGTTATTTGGAGGTTTGTTCCAACCAATGCCCATAATAGTTATGACAACTCATTTAACATTTATTACTTTGACTCAGTCACTGGCATTGGGATCACATCGGGGATCCATCAACCTTTCCAACTTCGACGGACTTGATTGTCGGCCCGGGATTCAAAGCTGCTATGCTTCCTGGGGCCCCCAAAAACCCCGATTCTCCTATCCTCGAGAAAGACTACGCGTTAGTTTTGCCTCTTCCACGACACGTGGTGAAGTCTGTCTATGATGAAACTGATTCACAGCAGAAACCGAAACTTGAGAGAGATCTCTTTTGAAGGCCCCCAGGCTCTCCGCATAGGAAAGTTTTCAGCGTTCGACTACTTTGGAGATGGATCATTTTATCTTCTGGACAGTCCCGGCCATGCAGTCGGTCACCTATGCGGCCTTGCCAGAACGAGCAAAAGCCCAGATACCTTCATTCTTCTTGGTGGCGATGTGTGCCACTATGCCGGAATCTTCAGGCCATCTACGTATCTTCCCGTCCCGGACTCAATCTCACCTCACCCTTGCAGACCTCACGGTAAGACCTCCTTATGCCCTGGGAGTGCTTGGGAGGAGCTGCAGGCTTCAAGGGGAAGGTCTTCCACCGATACTCTGTTTGACGCCACATTCGGGCTGGACCTCCCAGTTGTCAAAAAAACTATCGGATCTCTTCAAGAGCTAGACTGCGATGACAATGTGTTTGTAATCATTGCCCATGACTCAACCGTTAGGGATGCAGTACCTCAATTTCCCGAGAGCCTTAACGGATGGAAAGCTGAGGGTTGGGGGAAAGCTGTGAGGTGGGCATTCTTCAGGGACCTCGAAGCATATTGGGAGTCCAAGGGGCTGTAGTCAATTGAGTGGATGAAACTTTCACACAATGTGGACACGGAGTTGAGTGTCCCGGACTGTTGCGGAAGTTTGTTCTCGTGACTGGCAACGGACCGACTGGCTTACTTCCTTGATGACCGAACAATTCAGGAGAAGGGGCTAGATTTAATAATAGCTTATTTGTTTCGAAAAGACTGTTGATATTCAAATCATCAGGTGTTACGCATATGTTCTGCAGCTTTTGATCATGAGCCATAATTCAGGGAGAAAGTACGACTAGTACATGTATCATCCCCTCTACTCAGCAGAGAGTCATTAGTGAGTAATCATTAATTGGAGAGAACGAAGCCTTCTGAGCCTCATACTTTTGTTCTCTCTCGACGAGAATACCCAAGTTCATCTGTTGCTGGACGATTCAAGGCAGTAAATCTGCTATGAAAGGATTTGCCAAGTCAAATAGTCGACAATAATTACCGACCTCCCTAGTCTGTTACTGTCAGTCGCTCCAGCCGGGTAATTGCGACTTTGCGGCAAACACTGTTTTGGGGTAGCCGAAGCCGAAACGGTTTACCGGTGTTTCGTATTTCCCGGCCAGTGGAAGAATCGGCAACCAACCGACAGCACCCCATGAATCCCCTCACTTTTCCCCCGCGATATGGAATGCCCCGCAGCCCAGAGATATCGGCAATTTCGGCGACCAAATCGAATGCACGAGACCCAGTCCGCTAGCCTTTCTGTTGCCAATATTCTGCAACTATAATCTCCAAGGGTCCTGCTCCAAATCAGCCTCAGACCCTCATGATACTACCTTGATTCATACATCTGTGATCGTCAATCAGTTCTCCACTTCAACTTGCAACGTCACTGAAATGGCCAATGTTCATGATGTTCAAGTCAATGGCTCTGGGCCGTCAGACTTTAAGGCGGCTAACGAGGGTCTCGACTACGACGTTTTGATTGTTGGCGGCGGTCTCAGCGGCATCTTTTCTTTGCATCGAATACGGGAACTTGGCCTCAGGACAAGGGTTTTGGAGGCTGGATCAGCGGAGGGCGGCACATGGTTCTGGTAATTACTTATTTTCAAAACATAGAGAGAATCAAAACACTAACCTATCACAAGGAATCGCTATCCCGGCGCTCGATTTGACTCTGAGAGCTACTCTTACATCTTCTCGTTTTCCCAAGAAGTCCTTGACGAATGGGACTGGACCGAGCACTTCTCTCCCCAGACGGAAACGCTGCGGTACATCCAGTATCTGACAAAGAAATTCGATCTTAAGAAGGACATGCAATTCAACACTCGTATCAAATCCGCACACTTCCAGGAAGACTCCAAATCATGGCTCTTGACGGATACGAATGGCCGTACTTACAGCTGTCGTTACCTCGTCACTGCGATGGGTATTCTAAACGAGCCAACTTTGCCCGACATCCCCGGGGTCAACGATTACAAGGGGGAAGCATGGCACACTGCTCGATGGCCTGGAGAGGGTTCTACTCTTGAGGGCAAGCGGGTGGCTATCATCGGCACCGGTGCGACCGCCATTCAGACAATCCAGGAAATCGTTAAGACAGTGGGTTCGCTCACGGTATTCCAACGTACACCAAACTGGACTGCTCCCCTGAGAAATACGAAAATCAGCCCGGATGAGATGAAAGATATCCGACGCCGATACCCCGAGATCTTTCGTCAATGTCTCGACTCCTACTCTTGCTTCATTCATGTAGGAGACACGAAAAGTGTTTTTGACATGACTGAAGAGGAGAGAATGAAGCATTGGGAAGAGTTGTATGCTCTTCCAGGCTTCGCCAAAGTCCTGGGAGTGTCCGGGGACATTTACACCGACCGAGAAGCCAACAAACTTTACAGCGATTTCATGGCCAACAAAATTCGTCAGCGCATTAATGACCCGAAAGTTGCCGAGAAGCTGATTCCCAAAAATCATGGGTTTGGTACTCGCAGGGTGCCCTTAGAGAGCGGTTACTATGAGGCTTTCAACCAACCAAACGTTCGTCTCGTGGACCTGACCGAAGACCCAATCGAGAGAATTACGGAGAAGGGAATCAAAACACGCGAGGAGGACTTCGAGTTCGATGTCATCATTTACGCTACCGGATTCGATGCCGTCACGGGCTCTTTCAGAGCAGTCGATTTCCAGGGTATTGGTGGCACTCAACTTCATGATGTTTGGAGCGAGGGGATTCAAACCTTTCTGGGTCTGACAGTCAAAGACTTCCCGTCATTATTCATGATTATGGGTCCACATCAGATGTTTGGAAACATTCCACGAAGTATCGAGTATGCTGTGGAGTGGGTTGCGGACTTTATCAAATATGCTCGCGACCACAATATCACTTATGTGGAAGCTACGGACGACAGCATGCGAATGTGGACCGAGCATGTCTGGAAATGCGGCCAGGGCTTGCTAGCGAATGAGGTGGATTCATGGATGACGGGAGTAAACAAGAATCTCAAGCACAAACAGAAGAGGTCTATGACTCGGTACAACGGGCCAGCTCCGGGGTACAGGAGGAGATGCGATGAAGTCAAGGCAAGACAGTATTCCGATTTTGTACTGGGGTAGTAGAATGGAGGCATCTGTCAGATGGAATTTCGATGTATAAACAGAGGGGAGACTTATCATAGCTTGTTGGCAGTTCGAAATGATTCTGTTCGTGTCGTATCACCTTCTAATACGCATCTGTCGTAGCATTGGTCCCGTACGGCCCCATACGGCCGAGTGCCGCTCTGATGACCCATTATTTCAGCGGCCGTTGCTCCGTAGATTCGCAATTACAACCGACACGCTCAAAACTTTCAAGATCTTCGAGAGAAGTAATAATAGTTTCAAGTAGAATTCAGGCAACTTGTTGGCCCATCGGCCATGCTGAAGTTCCTGTTAATTCGCGTACTTTTTCGCAGATGTCTTGGCCTCAACTGGGTCCGCTGTGATAGATCTTTCGGCAACAGACAGCCATGTCCACCTGTCATTGAAGATCCGTACAAAAACGCACCGATATCATATTTCATTCGAGACAAACAACCTGGTTTTTGGTGAATGGACATTTGTTGTTTTCTCATCTATGGGAAACCGTCGGGGAGAGCATAAGTACTCAAGCAGCTTCCCGGATGACGAACTCCCCTGTCGCGGCCGGCTTTGTCAACGCCCACTTGATCCCGTTATCTACAACGTCGTCCCAGTGCTTCGACTCTGATAATTTATCCCCAAACCGCCGAAAACCATGAGGTACACCCTTGAAGATGTGTACGTCGGTGGGGACCCTGCGCAAGTTTATCAGTAGCTGATCTTTCGGCTGCACAAAAAACATAACTCACCCAGCCTCAGTGAGATGCTTCGCATACAGCAAGCCCTCGTCTCGCAAGGGGTCCAGACCAGCAATACCAAGCGCTGTGGGAGGAAGGCCCTTGACTTGGTCCGAGGTGGCATTGCCAGGGTTGAGTCTGAGATCGTTGGAGTCCGGTTTCTCGATCTTGAGTAAGCCAATGAACAGGTCTATCATGCTTCTTGGCAGAATCGGGGCGTTTTCGTTCTCTTTGTAGGATGATACAGACGGGTCTTTGAGCCTTTTCAAGTGGCCGTCCCAACAGTCTGGATGAGCCAAGCAGGGTATGATCAAGACCTGGCCAGCAATTGGCGGTAAGCCTTGACCAGTTTTGCCCAAATGCTGCGCGAGCACTAAAGATGCCGTCAGTTGCCCGCCAGCGGAGATACCTCCGACGACGACCTTGTTCGGGTCGCCGCCGATCTCCTTGATGTTCGCATGGAGCCAAACAAATCCATCCTCTACATCATCCCATGCTGTGGGATAAGTGAACTCAGGCGTGTGTCGGTAGTTGACGTTCACAACGAGGACATTGGTGCTGATGGCGATGCGGGCGCAAGCGGCATCTTCGGAGTTAACGGTACCAAAGAGAAATCCCCCGCCGTGAAGGTACAGATAAACAGGCAACGCTCCATCCCCTGCGGCCTTGGACCGGTAGCTTCGACCTTCGATGGTCGAACCGTCACGTGTTGGAATGGTCCAGTCGCGCACTTTGACTTTGTCTGCCATCAATTTCATGGCCTCAACAGACTGCTCCTCGCGCACATTGTTCGTCGTCTTCTGGCGGTCCAGCACCGGTAAGTCAGTTGGCGCCGGGGGCAGGCCCGCCTCTACTGCCAACCATTCATCGCTTGGGCCGCCGTACTTAGAGAAGTCGGCCATTGTAACGTGTGCGGCAATGAGTTTGGGATTCGAATTGAAGTTTTTGTTTCAATTGAGGATCAAGGGTACGGTCTTGGAGGAAAGATGACGCTGATGCTAAGCTTAGGAGGGGTAGAAGCACGTCAGGAGTGATCCAGAATGGGTGCTCGAGTTGCAGCGGGGAAAGCCCAACATCAACAATGCTGATGTAAGATGCCAGACAACCTATGGAAGAGCGCTGGTCAATGATAGGATTTCAAGATGGCTGCGATCAAGTCACCGAATCCTCTGCCAACAATAAGATCAGAGAGATCCATCCATCGCTGCCACCTTAGCCTCCAATTACTAACGGAGAGGGGTAAGTTGCTCGGAGTCGGTGCGCTGTACCTGCGGGCTTAGTGAGCTCCGCGCCAGTAAACCTCGGCTCAGGGGGGCCATAGCCGGGCTTGTCACAGGCCAGTGGCTGCCCCAAAATGGTAAACCGCACTGCCGATTGAATCATCGACCAAAGCCACAAGCTGGAGTTGCGCAGAGCACCGTTGGGATGAAGAACGTTATTGAAAAAGAGTGTCTTATCTTACGTTCCAGTTCCAGAAGATGTCCAATAATGTAAATTACACAAATACTCTATTCTTACCTCGTTGTGAACATCACGAACTATGTCAGAGATTCCCGTCGACCCTCCTTCCAGGTCTCTCAGAGGCAAAGTTGCAATCGTAACAGGTGCAGGCTGTGCCGGAGATGGCATTGGAAATGGACGCGCAATCTCCATATTGCTAGCCGATGACGGCTGCGATGTGGTTTGTATCGATCGAGATCTCTCTTGGGCGACCAAAACATGCGAAATGGCGAATTCTAAGTCCGGCCGTGGCAAGGCAGTACCTGTTCAAGGAGACGTCACATCTGCCAAAGATTGCGAGAATGCCGTTCAACTGGCGCTTACAAAGTTTGACCGGCTTGATATTCTCGTCAACAATGTGGGAGTTGCAGGTGCCCCCGGGACCGCCGTCGATGTGGACATGGAGCAATGGGCTAAGAGCCTCGAGGTGAATGTCTCCAGCATGGTTTTGATGGCCAAATATGCAATTCCTGCCATGCAGAAGAACGAAGGCGAGACAAAAGGCTCGATTGTCAACATGGGCAGTGTTGCAGGACTGAAAGGAGGGACGCCTCATCTGCTGTATCCAACAAGCAAGGGAGCAATTGTCAACATGACGCGCGCGATGGCTGCGCACCATGCAGCAGACGGCATCCGTGTCAACTGTGTCTGCCCTGGAGTAAGTTACCCTTTAGAAGCTTATTGCGGCTTGCTAATCGTCTCTAGATGTTGTACACACCTATGATGTACGCCGGAGGTATGAGCGAAGAGGCGCGGGCTGCAAGGAAATCGAGAAGTCTTTTGGGAACGGAGGGCAACGGCTGGGATGCTGCTTGTGCTGTTGTGTTTCTTGCTGGAAATCATGCTAGATGGATGACCGGCGTGATTTTACCGGTTGATGCTGGAACCACGGCGGCTGTTGGAATCGGCATGACCAAAGCCGCTAGTGTAAACGCTTGATGAATTATATGATCAAGTTCTGATACCAAGTACAGTCTTGGGAAGCCTCAAATCACTTCAGAAAACCCACACTGATACATGTATAACTACTGTAAAGGAATGTAGCTGTTGAGACTGCACCTTTACGGTCTTCAGTCGTGGAGCAAGGCAACACGCGACTTGATTTCCCCCCTTTCTAGCCGACTGAGAACATCTGGAAAATCCTCCAGTCTTGCCTCCTCAACGCGAGGCTTGATCTTGTTGTCAGCGATCAGTTGCAGAACCGCCTCTAAGTCTTTGACTTGTCCTCCATATGAGAAGATGTAGCTCAGGCGCTTTCTTGTCCCAATTTTCATGTGAATGGTGTTCTCAGTATCAAGACTGCCCACACATAATAGCTTACCCCCTCGTCGAACTAAGTCAATTGATCAGCATGTCTCTCTAGCTCAGAAAGCTTCATGAGTGTAAGTATCTACTCACCAATCTGCTGAGCATCCTCGAATGTTTGATGTGTTCCGACAAAGTCCAATACTGTGTCGATTTTGCCAGCCAATCCACGTTCAATGACGAATTCTTGAACAGACTTGCCCACGGGGACCAAGTCTACTTGGGGTACCCCGATAGCAGCAGCTTCTGGATGAAGCTGCTGTCTGATGTCCGACACAACGACTCTCGCTCCAATATTGAGCACAATCTGCAGGGCGTTGAAGCCCAGTCCACCAAGTCCGAAAAGAAAGACTGTTTCTTTCCGTGTTACCTCTGCTCGGCGGTGAACAGCATGATAAGCTGTTGTTACAGCATCGGTAGCCACTGCGGCCTCGGCTGGGGTAACACCATTTGGTACATGGGCCAGACCACGAACATCAATAGCAGCGTAAGGCGCATAGAAGCCATCTTGTCCGATGCCGGAATGATGCCCAACTTCGCAAAGCTGTTGCAAGTCTCGGGAGCATTCTGCACATTCAGTTGAGCCACAACCAGGAACAGCATTCAGCGCAACAATGTCTCCCTGTGTGGAAGCCTCATTAGTGATAGTGACAAGACTTTGAGCTAGAAAACAACACTCACGATCTTGAACATCGAGTCAGTAACATGGTCGCCTACTCGTACGATCTGTCCACAACCTTCGTGACCCTGTTCTCAGGTAAGACGACTTGGCTTCGCGTAGCTTTGCGAAAATTTGCTTTTATTTACCAGAACAAACTTGTCTTGGAACCACTGGGGCTGCTTCTCAATGGTGAGGAGAGAGTGATCGCTGCGACAAACTAAGAATGATTGTTATGTGTAAGCAGCGGTTAATAAGCACACATCTGAAAACGAAAGACTCACCACCTGAAGCAAGCATCTTGCACAGAACCCCGGTTGGAGGCGTCTTCGGGACTGGGATCTCTTCCCAAACCTATTCGTACCCTCAGCTTAGTTCTAATTCGCCCGTGAAACGGTAAATGTTACTGGT
The DNA here is from genome assembly GCF_011947395.1 of Colletotrichum karsti. Taxonomy (NCBI): domain Eukaryota; kingdom Fungi; phylum Ascomycota; class Sordariomycetes; order Glomerellales; family Glomerellaceae; genus Colletotrichum; species Colletotrichum karsti. Next base: position 689,118 of record NW_024065927.1, read on the forward strand.
ATTGGGTTGCCTCTGTGCTTTCTCCAAGCAAACATCGTCTCTGGAATCTGAAAAGACATGTTGATATGAAATGACGGCTTCAATTGCTTCTTTAGTTAGATTGTGGCCAAGCCCTTCTTGTTGGTTATGTTGTCTTTATGTTATCATCTTATGTGCGTCATACCAATTTTTAAGCTTGACTTCATCCAATCTATACCGGCATACCCATTCAAGTAAGCCCGAGAGTTGCCGGCTTCGGGTTCAACCCACCTAAAACTGTGAACAGCGGTGTTAGGAGGCGTCACAATTGCAAGTTATAATCTCAATGATTTAGTTTTGAATGTTTATTATTGCATGAGCAGTAAGGCGTTGAGATCTACGTCTGATATACACTAATGAGTTACAGTTTCGATGCACGGCGCTGTTTCTCACGATCCCGCAGAACTCTTCTCAGGATCTTGCCAGACGCAGATTTGGGAATGGCCTCCACGAACTCAACGCCGCCCTTGATCCACTTATGAGGTGCTTTCCTTGACTGGATGTAAGCCTGAACATCATCTGCCGAGACTTCCCCGCTCTTGACAACAAAAGCCTTCGGGACTTCTCCAGACCGATGATCGGGAATCGGGATCACGGCGCAATCTGCAACGTTTGGATGCCCGAGAAGGCAAGCCTCTAGCTCTGCTGGAGCGACTTGATGACCCTGAGTTTCCAAATATTAGTAAGTGAATAACAAGAGAGTTGTTGAATGACTTACCTTCACTTTGATAAGCTCTTTGATTCGATCCACTATCCAAAGATGCTCGTTACCGCTGGGCTCTTTTCTCATCTCCCCAATATCGCCTGTCTTGATGAATCTGCCTTCAGGGAGCTCGACGAATGTTTCCTGATTGGCAGCGTCATTCTTGAGATACCCAAGAACCACGGAGGGCGATCTCACCCAGACCTCGCCTGATTCGTTGCATCTCGATATCCTGTTTCCTTCTGCGTCGACGAGCATGATTTCAAAACCCGGTAGGATCCATCCTGAGCTGCCAACAACAATGTCTCGTGGCGTACCAGAGGTGACAACCACACATGTTTCTGTCATACCGTACCCAAGTGTGACTTTCCACGAAGGATAGTTTGCCAGAAGAGTATTGGTCGCTTCTAGTCCCAGAGGAGCTGCGCCGACCCAGACTCGGTTGACTGAACTCAGGTCGTAACGACTCAAGGTCTCCAAATTGTTGATCATGGTAATGATTATGGGAGGGACCAGATACAAGGTATTGATCTTGTACGTCTGAATCGTTCTCAAGTAAGTCTCAAGGTCGAACTTAGGTAACACGATAACAGAGTCGCCTCGATAGGTAGACGCGTGACAGATGATGATCAAGCTGTATATATGAGACTGCGGTAAAAGCCCCAATCCAACATCGCGGTGCCGAGGAGCTAAGTTGTCTCGATCTTCTTGGTCGAAGAGAGAGAGTTGAATGATGTTTGCGATGACATTTCTATGCGAAATCATCACTGCTTTCTGCGCACCACTTTTAGTCCTCTGTTTCAGTTGCCCCCAACAGATGGTTGGAAACTTACCGGCAAGCCGGATGTGCCACTCGAGTAGCAAAGAAAGGCAGTTTGCTTCTGACCTTGACCATTTGACCACTTGATTGGCTCCAATGGTGGGAGCGACTGACCAAGGTCAACCAAGTCAGTGAGACTCTTGAAAGCAGGCTTTCGCTCCCCGTACGGTTCCCAAGGCGTATCGCAGAGATAAACTTTGTCCAAAGGAATTCCGGCGGCTTCGGCAGCTTTAAATGCGACTGGGAGGAGTTGATGAACCGTGAACAAGGCCTTGCAACGCGATGTCAACAACTGATGCGTCAACTCCTCCACATTATACATCGCGTTTGCTGGCGAAGAAATACCGTTAATGCGATGAATCGCCCAAGAGAGGCCCATAACATCAATCTTCCAGAAGTGATCAGTGAGAACCTACAAAAACACGGCTCTGGGCCTGCGGGAGCCTTTGAGTTGATCTACTTACAGTATTGAGAGCGAAAATGCCAACAACCTTGTCAAATTCGTTCCCCTCGTTGACACGCCATTGAAGCTCATGAGCCAGTGATCTTGCCAACAACTCAACGCGGACTCTCTGCTCTTCCGCAGAAATGCTCAGTCCAGTGATTCCACAGGTGTACGCGTTCAATGACTCGCTGTACGAACATCGGCCATAGCGCTCATCAAACATGAAGTCGCAGAGCGGTACTGTGTCTGGTATGCTCGGCAACAACGGCAGCAATTTGTTAGGCAAGAACGACATATTTTCTGCTTAGTTTCTCTGATAAAGAATTGAAACTGTAGTATAAAATGACTCTTCATCCAATTTTTTCGCGACGCTCCAGCAATTTTGGGCTGATTTGACGTTTTCTAACGAGTAGTTGGAGGGAAGCCGACGGAAGGCGCTAATCCCAATTAGGTTTACCGACAACTGCTAATACTCAACATGTCGTGCAATACCTGCCGGAGGTTCTCAGGGGAGACATAAATGAAGATGTACGAGATTCATTTTGCTTCATTTATATTAAACTTATGTGCACAGGGAGGATCTTGTACAATATCAATATCTGCATCAGGAGCCTCATAACCCTTCACAATCAATCCGAACGCTCTTGAATTGGGTAGGTTTGCATTTCTGAATGAGGCAAACGATGCTAGCCTTTCAAGACGATGGGTCGCATTCACGAAGGCATACTACAAAAGGCATAGCCAGTCAAAGGCAGTATTCACATCTAAAATGTAGAAGTAATGTGGTCAACGTAGAGGGTTCAGGAAATAGACGATCCCTATCACTGACATTGGACAGACTTTGACGACAGTGCTATCCGAACAGCACCACTGCGTCAGTATGATTGCTTGACTGAGGTCGCGGGTTAGCAGGAAGCTGTATGGATAACTCATGATCAACAACAATTCCATCTTTTCGTTTGAACTTAGTCAAGCCTTCTGGCTACCTCAAAGATTTTATATGCAGGCGCACGTCAGTGAAAAAGTTAAAACTACGACTACGACCTTCAAATCTCCTTAGTATGACTTGACAGCAATATCAGATATTTTAACAGAACGAACTAAGTACAAAATATTCAGTAGAGGTCGGGGTGTCTAAATGTTCACATATCCGGCTGGTAAACGCAATGACGGCTTCGGAAACTTGACTTCCAACAAAGCCAAACTACCGATTTCGCTTGTTTCACCGCTTGTACGGAAAAGCAGGTAATACTAGGCCTTCTGATGTGTCTGTAGAACAGCCTTGCGGAGGTCTAGTTCGATCGAGATGCGAAGGCGGCAGGCCGGCCCGCTATCTAATGTCCGGCGGTCCGTAGCGGATGTTCACCCGCCAGACACGCCAAGCTCATATGCCAAGTTTGACTTCATTTCTGTTCACCATACAGTTGCAGCGCGATGGCCAAAACATCAGTGTATCCTTGTCTCCGCCTTGGCGCACTTTCCGTCGGCGTCACACACTCTGTTGCATCACCGAGCCGAACCGCTGACTCAGCGGAAGTCTGTCTTCTTCTTCGACGAGCTTGTTGTGTTGATATCTTAAGTTGCCAGTATATATTGGAAGTTCAGCCTCCTGTAAGAGGATCCCACTCAACGGCTTCTTATGCGCATTCCGCTGACTTTCGGGAAGATGGGCGCCTCCAGAATTGTTAACCTTACGACCCGGCACTTCGAGCCAACAACAGTGCTTCTCATTGTGGCACTGAGCGGACTTTTATATGTTGCATGTCTAGCCATCTACAGTTTCTTCATTTCTCCTCTTCGAAAAGTCCCAGGGCCACTCATCACCCGATTCACGCCATGGTGCGAGGTGTATCACGCTTATCGAGGCGACTATGAGAAACGCTTAATAGAGCTTCATCGCAAATATGGTAGGCAAGAAAGTCACTCAACGTTGAGAATGTATCTGACTAAACAGGTCCTGTTGTGAGGCTGGCTCCCAATCTGTTCAGCTTCAACCGAGGAGAGGACATGCGCAAAATCTACCGCGTTGGTGGCAAGTGGAATAAGCCAGACTGGTACGACCCCTTTGGATCGGACCCAAACCATCCAACACTCATCTGCGTCAAAGAGGAGGCGGAACATGCGTTACGCAAGCGGCAGATCTCTTCTCTTTACTCAATGTCTACTTTGGTTCATTACGAGCCTGCCGTCGACCGAGCAGTTGAGGTTTGTATCAACAGGCTGCAGGACTTGTCAGTCAGTCACCGGGATGAACGTGGTGCACCATTTGACTTGCCCGAATTCTTGCAATGCTTAGCCTTTGACATTATTTCCCAGATTACCGTAAGTCGATGGCTAAGTCTCTTCCTGTCTTGTTTTCACCCGCTGTGGTTTCGCGGAGATCAAGTTGTTTTCTCAGCGCCTACTGACAGAATTCAACGTTAACGATTGATTCCAGTTTGATGAAAGTTTGGACCTGATGACGCGAGGGCCCAAAACTGACGGGCTTCTTGGAGCCATCCGGAGTGTCTTCTACGTGGCTGCAATCATGGCTCCAGTTCCTGCCTTATACAATTTTGTTCAGCGTCTGGTCAGTTTCGTCGGCCGCTTTTACTCCAACGCATACAGTCCTCTTCAGAAACTTTTGGCCCTGGTATCAGCGAAAGCAGAGCACTACCAACGAATGACCGGTGTCAGAAAGTCTGTGAGCGATAAAGGTGAGCCGTTCGTTGCCAAGGTCGTCGGTCTTGTTACCGGAGGGAAACTCCACCCTAGGGGCATACTCGATACTTGCGGCTCCAACTACGTGGCCGGGTCAGACACCACGGGCATCGCGATATCGGCGATTATATGGCACATCTACCATCACCCCGAGAAGCTGACCAGGCTACGTGCTGAGATCGAGGCTTCGGGACCTGGACCGATACGTTTCGCGCAGGCGCAGGCGCTGCCATATCTGAATGCTGTGATAAGCGAGGCGATGCGGCTGCACCCGTCCATTGTCTCGATATCCCCAAGAGAGGTGCCCGAAGGGGGAGAGTATCTCGCAGGTCATTACTTCCCTGCCAAGGTTCGTTCGGTTCCGTGCTTGTATGCCACATTCAGTCAACTTACAATTTGATAGACGCAGGTGGGAGTGAGCGCTTGGTCGATTCACAGAAATCCGGAGGTCAGTGGACCTGACGCAGATGTCTTCCGACCTGAGAGATGGCTTGAGAATAACGGGAACGCTTTGGGGAGTGAGAAGAAGGCGGAAATGTCATTTGCTGTGAGTAAACGTGGTTCCCGCTCATTCGTCTGTTCTCCCCATGAAGTCGTGCTAACCAGACCCCACGGACAGTTCGCCGGCGGCACTCGTTCTTGTCTCGGAAAGAACATAGCCCTATTGGAGATTACAAAGGCTGTACCGGAAATCGTGCGACGAGTCGATCTCGTCTTTGCCGAACAGTCGTACACAAATGTGACTTGCGGCTTAGTGTGGCCGCAGTATCACGTGTGGATCAAGCAAAGTGGTTAAGCCCATAGAAGGGGACCGCGCCGTGGTGTAGGTCCATATCTTAGAACAGCTGATAGAAATCCAATCTCCACTCTCATGTATACCGACTTATGAGCCACCCCAAGGACTCGCCACAAAAAGGTCGATTCGGACTTTCCGTGTCCTCGGTTGTTGGCCGAAAACTTGTGTTACAGCTGGCAGCTAGCTGGCGCGAGCGACGGGTTGTTATCAATGTTTGACCTCGGGATTTGACTCAAAGAATCGAACTGCGCATCAACTCCGCGGACAAAAGCGGAAGCACAGCCTCTGTACGAATATGCTGTGTCCGGCCCGGCTCAGTATTGGTATTGGAGTTGTTGAACAGGCCGGAGGGAGGCCCGGGAGGGCACATGACCAGTGTCGCTGTTTGATGCTGAAACCAGTTAGCTTTGTGGCCAAGCTTTGTGATAATCCCTGACAGGCTAAGCCTGGTCGGGCTAGATTAATGGCCAAGACATTTAGCGAAAATGTCAGGCTTGGCGTCTGGGGTCATCCCGAGATCTCCGCATGAGATGACGCCCGAGGCGACGGGGAAAGACCCGGTCTAGTGAACCTTTATCACCCCGATAAGTGCATGATGGAGATAATCACAGCCATCTTGAGGCGTCTCAATGATATTACACACCCAAAATAGGGAGTGCGTGACATGCACAGCCCTTGGCCTACGAGATACAGGGACCGGGAAGACCGGAGAAATGTCATCTGTTATTCAAAGTTCCGAAATACGTCGACTGAACTTGGCTATGCTATGGAGATAAGTCTCTAGATTAGGGTATCCATACAAGAGACATGAAAAAATGTAACTGAATATGACGTGACTGCTGGGAAATCATTTCTTGGTGGGCAGCTCGATAGGTCTGGCCGGCTCTGTCATCGTTCCGTATCCGTAGATGACTCGTTCTGCGACTTCCTCCACCTGCAAGTAGGTCTGGCGACCTTTCGTGAACCAGAAGCCGACGCTGAAAATGAGAATGATGCTAAACACAACAATAGCGTAGTTCATGTCTGCCGGCGCAGGGTTCGGTTCGGAAGGGAAGAAGAAGAAAACCGTCGTGACGGCGCAATAGACCAGAGATATGCCGTTGACCACCGGTCCAATGCGGCCAAGTTGGAACGGCCCGGGCGGCAACTTATCGCGGCCGACAATGAGGAGTGTCGCAATCGGCATCGCATATGATACGGTGAGGGCGATGGTGCTAACGCCAACAACCGCCTCGAGAACCGAAGAAGCGAAGGTGTACAGAACACCAACCAAGCCAATGACGGCCCCCTGCATCCACAGAGCTCGTACGGGCGCTTTCCAGTTCTCGTCAATGTGAGAAAAGTAGACACTGAAAGGAAGGCCGCCGTCGCGAGCGAATCCCCATGTCAAGCGAGATGCCGTGGTGATGACGGTGACGCCTTGTCCGAGCCCGTTGAAGATGAAGAACGAGAGCAGGACTGCTGACCCTTCGAGGCCGACCGTGCTTTTGATGAGGTCCATGAATGGAAGTCCGGTGGAGGGGTCGAGGACTTGTTCCAGATCTTGAATGCAGAAGAGGCAAATCATCATGAAGATGAAACCCGTAACGGCGCCGCACAAGATGGAAAGCCAGATGACTTTGGGGATATTTTTTCTGGGGGATGGAATCTCTTCCACCAAGTGTATTGCTGCATCGAACGCCGTCAGTCCATAGGCAGCCTGAACAAGCCCCATGAACCAGACAATGCCGTCACCCCATCCCGTTTTGTTGATCCAGCCGCCGAAAACGAAAGATGCAGGTTGAAACTCGAGACCGTTCTTGATGCCGACTGAGATGAGCAAGGCCAAAATGAGCACGAAGAAAAGGCCGACGAATGTGATGCCCATGAAATTGTTGAATGCGGGGAGAATCTGATCTCGTCGACACGAGACCACATTGATTGCCGTGAGAAAGAGCGTGATGGCGATGTACACGAGGAATTGGACCCAGCCATTGGATGCGGGTGACCACGTCTCGTCAAACAGTAAGTTCATCCCAAGTACAAACTCAGTCATGAAGGCTACCGTCGAGGCGGAAAGCGTCCACCAGCCGAAAGTGTTGATCCATGCGCACATGTACGAGACGAACCGGCCGGCAGGGGTCGGCCACAGACGCGACACCCAATACGCCTGGCCGAGTGCCGTGGGCATGCTACTGCACAATTCTCCAAGGGAGACACCGATACAGATATTGCAGACTGTGACTAGACACAGGCCCCAGAGAATAGCAATCGGGCCGCCATTCATGAGTCCGCTTGCAAGACTCTGCGCAAACACCGACCATGTACCCAAAACCACAAAGGCTAAAGAGAGCATGCTCCATGTGTCGAATTTGCGACTTAGCACTTGGGAGTGGCCCAACTCCTCGAGATCGCGCTCATCTTGGGCTGCTGTATCGTTTGTGGCCGAGTGTTTTAGCGTAGATCCGGCCTCGGGGTCCATGTTGGTAAAAGGTGCCGAATCTGGCGTTGTTGACTCGGTTATGGTGGCAGCTGTAAAGTGAATCTCTCGTTGCGTCGTTGGCGTTGTATCATTCTCAGCTGGCGGTTTGATGATGGACGGTCAGTAGTCTACTTGATCACGGCAGGGCTGCTCTTATACTTATATCCTTCACCCCTTGTCCCCCTGATCACGGATGGTCTTCTTCCTTGATAACGTCACACGGAGAATGATAAGGCTTGGTACATAATGGGAAAAGCCCACGAGGGCAAAGATACGCACAACGCGGGTAAATTCATATACAGAGTAGAGGGCTGACCCGTTAATGCGGTAGCGGCCGGAGTTTAAGCCCCGCAGGCCGGTCCCGGTCCACCGGCTTATCGTCGAAGAATGGACCGTTGATCCTTGCGCCGGTCTTCCCCGCGTCAGAGATCTTGGGTCTCTGATCAGATCGAGCAAAGCTTATGAAGAGAGGCTGGCCGACGAAATTCCGAGCGGGACACTGGATGGTTCGATGTTTTACGTAAATGGCATTCCATGAATCAAACGTCCAAGAGTATATAAATAAGCATGAGGCTCCATGTCCCCAAAATCCCCCTTTAGATAACGGAAAGCCGCCAGCCACGTTCATCCCTTTTCACATGCCACTGTGCCACGCTGTCGTGAACCACGTGCCCCTTCCTTGATCGGCTTTATGCAACACAACAATCATGATTGAAGACACATCGTTTCCCGGATACACCGTCTTCCAGGAGGAAGCGACCGATGCGACCCCTGATTTGTCGAAGCAACCTGCTAGACACCCTCTTGGTATGTCACTTGACCATAAGTGGTCCGCCTGCCGCTGCAGGTTGAGAGAAAATGAGCTAATGCAGGCGGACCAGACCCGCTAACGATCGACGAGATTCGCGTTGCGAGCAAGCTCCTTCGAGGTCAAGCCAAGTTCAACACCCTGAAGTTCAACTGCCTCACGCTTCGAGAGCCGAAGAAGGGCGAATATGCTGCGTTTCGAGCGAACAAGGGGCCGCGACCCGATCGTCGGGCATTCGCGATCGTGTTGGAGAAGGGAACGAGCAAGGTCGCGGAAGTCATTGCCAATTTGACCAAGCTGCAGGTCGAATCGTGGAAGCCCGTTGCTGAAGTCGCTCCGACTTTGACGCTCGAGGATCTCGACATCACGGAGAAGATTGCTCGAGAGGATCCCAGGATCATCGAGCTGTGTCGCGAGATCGGTATTACGGATATGTCCAAAGTCTTCTTTGATGCTTGGGCGATCGGGTTCGACCATCGATGGGGATTCGAACGTCGACTCCAGCAAGGGTTACCGTACTACCGTAAGTCCGAGTTGGACAACCAGTACGCGCATCCTCTGGACTTTTCCGTGGTTGTCGACACGGAGACGGAGGAGATTCTCGCCATCGATGTTCGTCACGTCAACGGGGAACGAACGCAGGTACCCATGGAGGAACACAACTACCTCCCCGAGTTTATCAAGGACTCGTACGACCACACTAGATTGAAGCCGATTGATATCACGCAACCCCAGGGAGTTTCCTTCCAGATGCGTGGCAACGAGCTGGCGTGGGCAGGCTTCAAGATGCACATTGGCTTCAACTACCGAGAGGGCATCGTCATCTCCGACGTGCGGGTGCATGACCAGCAGCAGCAACGCGAACGTACGCTGTTCAACCGAATCAGTGTGGTTGAGATGGTTGTCCCTTACGGCAATCCAAACCCTCCCCATCACAAGAAGCATGCTTTTGATGTGGGAGAATACGGGACCGGCTTGATGACGAATTCGCTCAAACTTGGCTGTGATTGCAAGGGCGCGATTCACTACCTGGATGCCGTTATGACGACTTCCAAGGGCGAGCCGGCGATGGTCAAGAACGCGGTGTGCATCCACGAGGAGGACAACGGTCTACTTTATAAGCACACCGACTTCCGCGACGGAAAGGTGATTTCCGCCCGCGACAGGAAGCTCATTATCTCGCAGATCATCACTGCAGCCAACTACGAGTATGCGTTTTACCACATCTTCACGTTGGACGGCACGTACAAGTTGGAAATCAAGTTGACGGGGATGCTCAACACGTACTGCATGCACCCGAGCGAGTCTGCAGCGCCGTACGGCACCGAGGTGGCGCCCAGGCTGGACGCTCATAACCATCAACATATCTTCTCGCTGAGGGTCGATCCCGAAATCGACGGGCCAAGGAATTCGGTCCTGCAGAGCGACGCGGTGCCATCGGATGAGCCGGTTGGATCGCCACAGAATCCGCATGGAAACGGGTTCTACTGCAAGAAGACGCCCCTGCGTACGTCCCAGGAGGGAGCCGCGGTGTACTGCCACGAGACCAGTCGAGCGTGGGATATCATCAACCCGAGTATCATGAACCCGTCCGCCAAGAAGCCGGTCGGATACAAGATCATCAACCCGAATTGTCCGGCTCTGCTTGCGAAACCGGGCAGTATGGTGTACAAGAGAGCGGCGTTCGCTCGGAAGAGTCTCTGGGTGCTGCCCTACAAGGACTACGAGCTGTTCCCGGCCGGCGACTATGTCTGCCAATCGACTGGACAAGAAGCGCATCCGCATAACCAGACGATCCTGGACTGGGTTGGGCGGAACGAATCGATCGAGAACACGGATATTGTGTGCTACATTCAATTCGGGCTCACCCATTTCCCGCGGACGGAGGACTTCCCGATCATGCCGGCGGAGCCGGTGAGCGTGATGCTGCGCGCATCAAACTTTTTCCAGAAGAACCCCGGTCTCTGGGTCCCACCGTCCTCGGTCTCTCCTGATAGGACGTCGAAGGACGCCTTCTGCGCGGAAGGCCAACGTGGATGCTCGAAATTGTAGAGTGCGGTGGATGACGATATATGTACGTGTTCGTAGATGCGAGCAATCAAGATCTGTGGGAAATGGCGCACATGATGCCCAATCTTGTGTCTCATTACAACTGTCCCGGTTTTATTGGATGATGATGGTGTCTTACCGAACAGAGCTGGCTTGCTGGCGTCCACCGGACGGTGACGGACGGGGAGATTTGGATTGGTGAGACCAGGCCTCAACTGGGATGGCAAAAGGTGGCCAAAGGAAATGACGCCCGAGCTTTTTTGAATTGACTCATTGTTGTCATTCACCACACCATTGTCGTCGTCGTTAGTTCATGCTCCAGTCAGAGGGGACCGACGTGGCAGAAATGACGAAAATGCGAGATATCGGTCAAGACACGGTGAGACGGTGAAGAAAGGTGAGCCACTTTTGGTGCCTGAATGCCTTGGTCCTGGGTCCCCAGCTTCGACCCCTCTGCTGCCCCTCGATGACTCCTTCCTCGAGCATGGAAGTCAATTGCATTTTCCCCCTCTTCGCTTCCCCTCCCCCTCCCCCTCCTGGTCACATGTCCAGCTCCCGTTCCCGTTCTTGCCTGGGCGTGGTCTGTTATCGTTTTGTTTTGCCGCCGTAAAAATTGTTTGCGCCCAACCCATTGCAACGGCCGTCCAAACAGAAGGAACGACCATTGAGAGCTCCCCACGTCTATCGCGCCTGCCTTCCCCGTCAGGTCCCCTTGAGAGCCTGAATGGCACCCTCAGGCCAACAGGTATCTTTTCAGTGGTGCGGCCAGCAAAACAGTACTTTGAGCTCCAATTGAGCCTTACCTCATTGGTGCCACGAGGTGGGCCTAACTGTCGAACCAGTGGATCCCGCGATAATGATTGGCGGGGCCGGTGCAGGGGTTCGTCCACTCAAAAAACAGTTCGCTCATTTTATCACCGAGTGAACATGATGCTGCCCCACGATGCGAAGCAAAGAGAAGAAAAAAAAATATCCCGGTCGCTAGAGATCTGCCTGACCGCCTTTCTCAGGCTTGTTGTTTACCGTTTTTTTCCCTCTTCTCGCTGGCCTTGCTCTGATGTCGTGACCGTTCCCGTTCTTCATGGGTCTTGCCTGCATAGCATAGCGCCGCCTCTCAATTCTTCAACTTCTCACCGCGCATCTTGAGCCCGAGCCTGAGCTGCGTCCTGAATCAACAAGAAGACTCCATCGGATCGAAATCATGGGCAACGTTTTTTCCTCTCCCCAGACCGACGGTGACCGAGCCGACCTCGAGCAAAAGATTGCCGACCAGAAGGAGACCATCACCGCCCTCGAGGAGGACCTCTCCAAGAAGGAGAAGGAGCACACCGTCCTCTCCAAGGAGGCCGAAGACCTCCGCCAAAAGGTCAACGAGCTCAGCAACAACCTGACCTCTACCCAGAAGGAGACCGAGGCCAAGATCCACCACCTTCAATCCGAGCTTGCCTCCACCAACGACAAGGCCGCCCAGCAGTCTCTCGCCGACAATGACGCTACTGCCGCCGCCACCACCGACCTCGAGGCTACCAGGAAGGAGCTGAGCGCCCTCCAGGACCAGCTCGACAAGGTCCAGCAGGAGAAGAAGGCTCTCGAGGATGACCTCACCGCCATCAAGGAGCAGCTGGCCGAGGCCAAGAAGGAGCGCGAGGCCCTCGAGACCTCCCTCCGCGAGGAGCTCGCCGCCCTCAAGACCCAATTGACCGACGCCGAGGCCGCCCAGACCACCCTTCAGCAGACCCTCGATAAGATCAAGGCCGATGCCGAAGCCGCCTCCAAGACCCTCACCGAGAAGACCGAGGCCCTCTCCACCCTCGAGGGCAAGTTCACCACCCTCGAGGGTGAGCACACCAAGCTCAAGACCGACACCGCCGCCGAGATTGCTGCCGCTGCCGACAAGTACACCGCTTTGCAGGAGGTCCTCGACAAGCTCAAGGCCGACACCGACTCTGAGCTCGCCGCCGCCAAGAAGGAGTTCGCCGAGGCACAGGACAAGTTCACCGCCCTCCAGTCCGCCCACGAGAGCCTGAAGAACGCCTCCGACGGCGACGTCGCTGCCGCCCAGAAGGAGCTTATCGACACCCAGGAGAAGCTCACCACCCTTCAACAGACCCTCGACAAGCTCAACGCCGACTCCGCTGCCGAGTTGGAGGCCGCGAAGAAGGAACTTGCCGACTCCCAGTCCAAGTTTACTGAGCTTCAGGACTCTCACGACAAGCTCAAGACCGGCTCCGAGCAAGACGTCGCCGCCGCCAAGAAGGAGCTTGCTACCGCCGAGGAGAAGCTTGTCGTTCTTCAGAAGACCATCGACGAGCTCAAGGCTTCCTCTGAGGCTGACGTCTCCTCCGCCAAGAAGGAGCTTGCCGACACACAAGAGAAGCTTGCCGCCGCCCAACAGAGCAGCGACAAGATGAAGGCCGACTCTGAAGCCGAGCTCGCCGCCGCCAAGCAGAGCCTCGCCGAGTCTGAGGAGAAGCAGAAGTCCCTGCAACAAGCACACGAGTCCGAGATCGAGGCGCTCAAGAAGAGCATCGCCGAGGCCGAGGAGAAGTACACCCAGCTCCAGCAGGCCCAGGAGAGCTCAAGCAGCGAAGTCGAGGCCGCCAAGAAGAGCCTTGCTGAGGCCGAGGCCAAGTACGCCGAGCTGCAGCAGTCCAAGGACTCCCTGAGCACCGAGCTCGAGACTGCGAAGAAGACCGCATCAGAGTGGGAGGAGAAGTACAACATCCTGCAGAAGACTCAGGAGACGTCTGTTGCCGAGCTCGAGGCCGCCAAGAAGAGCGCCGCCGAGTGGGAGGAGAAGTACACCGCCGCCCAGCAGGCCCAGGAGAAGGCTCAATCTGATGCCGCCACCGAGCTGGAGGCCGCCAAGAAGAGTGTTGCTGAGTTGGAGGAGAAGAACAAGGCCCTTCAGGAGTCTCACGAGAAGGCCCAGTCTGATTCCACCACCGAGCTTGCCGCCGCTAAGCAGAGCCTGGCTGATGCCGAGGAGAAGTCCAGCGGTCTGCAAAAGGACAGCGAGAAGGCCCAGTCTGATGCTGAGGCGGCCAAGAAGTCTCTTGCTGAGCTGGAGGAGAAGCACACTGCCCTTCAACAAACCCACGACAAGGCTCAGGCCGATGCGACCGAGGAGTCTTCTCGCTTGAGCAAGGAGCTGACTGAGCTTCAGGCCAAGTTTGCCGACCTGGAGAAGTCCTCTGAGTCTGCCAAGGAGGCCTCCTCTTCTGAGCTTGAGACGGCGAAGAAGGATGCTGCTGCCGCTGAGGAGCGCGCAAAGGCTCTTGAGGCTGAGCTTGAGAAGCTTCGCGCGGAGTCCACCACAACCACCAATGGCAACGGCAATGGCAACGGCAAGAAGAAGAATGGCAAGAAGGCCAATGGCGTCAAGGCGGAGTCGCCCAAGGAGGAGACGCCCAAGGAGGAGGTTGTTGCCGCTTAAAAAGCACCTTTTGAGATACCAGATACCAGTGTACAAAGGGGGGGAATGAGCTGGGGGATCAGCCGACGCGGTGTTCCTCGCGCACACCTGACGAGGTCGGCACAAAGCTGTACTTAATAGAATAATCCCCCGATGAAGTAGTCATGAACGTAACGACACACGAGATTTACCACAAGACCATGATCCTCTGAAGTCCTGGGTAGGCTGCCTATGGCAGCCTACTAACATTTGTGTTCTGCATGAAGCTGGTTATGAGTCTCAGGGGTTAAACTAACCTTGAGCCACATAACCTCATTGAGAGGCTTTGAAAGGATATGGAATAGTCTGGCTGGTTTATTAAAAAGAGCAACAGTGCTAATGCAGGGACAAAAGGTTGGGGTCTTTGAATGAGAACAAATAATCCCTATGAAAGAAATCCAGCTGCTCGAGTAGGGCATCGCGAAGAGCCTCATCTTCAAGATGCTTAAGACGTCGGGTTGCATCTAGAGAGTTGAAACGAGCGTACTTAGCGGGACAACGGCGGTGAGGTCTAGGATACCCATTGCTATAGTTGGCTCAAACTCAAACGCCTTCGATGGGCATCAGATGCTGCTAAGCATGATCGGGGTTAGGAGCTAACCTCGCATCTCAAAAAGTGAGAGGAGGAAGAGCTAGAGTCCAAGCCAGAGGGACCAAAAGCCCACCATCGGCGCGTCTAATTCATAAACCAGTACAGAGGACACACTAGAATGAGTCTGTTCTCGACGGCGCTATCAAGGTGGCAGAAGCGCAGGACGGGCCAGATGAGTCAGCGACGCTTGAGGCCGGCGCTCGTCATTGATAACCTAACTTACCGTGCTGGTTGACCGCACGATAAGAATCGTCTCATCTCCGCATCATGCAGCGCGACCAAGCACCCATAAAGTGCCCGTTACCCCAAATCATCCGACCATCGCCGACCGGAAATTTCATCCTGCAACCCGCCGCATTCTGGGTCCACGGCTCAAAGTATGGCGAGTTCGAAGACGTTCTCGGGATCGCCGCCCGACCCGTTGTCGGGTGAAGAAGCCTCCGAAATCCTCGGGAGCATCAGCATGGCTGCATTTCTGTGTCTCCTGGTGAGTGGCTCACTCGATAACCGAAGAGCGATCTTCTGACAGTCAGCAGTTACCCCAGCTCTACGCCAACTACAAGCTGCAAAGCGCCGACAGCCTGTCCATGGCGTTCCTCTTCATCTGGCTCGTCGGAGACATTTCGAATCTGCTGGGTATGACGCAGGTTTCAGTTCAACGAGCTTCCAAGCGGTTGCTGTTGAATTTCGGGTTGATATGAGCGACTCTAACATTCATAGGGGGCATAATCAACCACATCGCGCCAGCAAGTCTCGCAGTATCGGCTTATCTTTGCTTCTCGGATTCGACGCTCATCTGTCAGTGTCTTTACTACAATGCTATCAGAAGAAAAGACTTGCGCTCCGCGACAACAGGAACGACAGCATCGCAAACCCGAGAACAACAACCGCTCTTGGCTGCTCATAACGCATCAGCGACCCGGACTTCTTCGGATGCTCAGATTGAGTTGGCTAGGGACCCGTCCAGAGAAACCAAACGCACGAGCGATGCGGTACACAACATCCATGACTGGCGCACAAATTTTGCGTGCATTATAGGGGTGCATTTCCTTGGAGTCATGGACTGGGTCGTCTTGAACAAAACCGGGGTGTTGGGGTCCGAACGAGGTCTCGATGGTGTCAGTGTCGGCATGACAATTGGTTTGAGTGAAGTAGGCACAGGACTAGGGTATTTCGGAGCGCTCTGCTATCTGTTGTGAGTGGACTTCAGATTTACATGCGCTTGAGAACGAGCTGACAAGAGTAGCGCCCGCGTGCCCCAGATCATCAAAAACTATAGACAGCGGTCTTGTGAAGGTCAGTTTCTCTTTGACTTCCGAGGGATTCCCATGGCTCACTTTGAAGCAGGACTGGCACCGCTGTTTCTCCTTCTTTCTATCACCGGAAATCTCATGTATGGTTTGAGCGTCATTGCATACAATCAGGATAGAGATTACCTTCTCACCAGCCTACCGTGGCTGCTTGGTTCGCTGGGAACGATCTTAGAGGACTGTTTCATCTTGTTACAAGTCAAGTTGTATCAGAAGAGGGCTGGAGGAGAAGCGGATGAAGATAGATGAAGCGTCATTGAGTCTGGACAAACAGGCGTCATAGAATCAACGTCAAATTGAGACCGAGGGATCACAACAACAATCAAGAGGCTTCGAGCGTGAAATCATCTTCGGTCATATCACTTTTGTTCTTTAAGAAATGTTCATCGCGTATCGCGATGTTCATGATGCGAAATAGTAGTAGGCGGTCCAACAGCGTTTGATAATTATTAAGCAGTATTAAGCACGACACATCCGTCCGTTGGGCGCGACATTCCAAGCCTCGCTACCAACGCCCTTGAGGACGTAGAAGCTAGACTCGGGATCCCACTTCTTCTTGATCTGAAGCAGCTTGCTGTAGTTCTCGCCGAAAAAGGCATCTTGCCAGTTCGGTTGTCTGAAGTCCGCCTCGTTCATGTACGAAGCACTTCCAGGGGTCACGGACTCGATGAGAGGCATGAACTCTTCAGTCATCCGTCTCTGGGCAGCTTCCATGTCGGCCCAGGGAGCAGCGTTATCCCAGTTCGTGATCAGCTGGAGTTGCATAACCGCCTTGCGCCATGCTGGGTGGACAGAGTTGCTGGCGGCGCCGGCAGGCTTGTCGTAGTGTCCCACGCTTCCTGCCAAGAGGACACCATTGGAAGTCAGGTTGTTGACGACCTTCTGGTACTCGGCATTGTTTGTCTCGATGGCTTCCCGTGGAATCAGGCGTCCACCAAACTGGTATCGCGTGACTTCGAGGTTGCCTTGAGGAAGAGGACCCATGTAGCGGTCGTAGTGGTCGCGGTATGAGAGCTCACTGTAGGCGACCGCCAGTGTGACTCCAATCTCCTCAAGGGCCTTGGTGAATGGCGCCAGAACAACATCCTTGACATGGGCGGCGGTTGAGTTCCAAACCGTCAATGGCCGAAGGACGAGGAACTGGGAGTTGTGAAGGAAGACGGCGAAGGCACCGGCATCCGTCATGTTGGGCAGTAACTCGTGGAACTTGGAAACCGCGGCATTGAACTTCTCCGGAGTGGTAGTCGCAGCAAGAAGTTGGAACGCAGCTCCTCCAACCGTCTCAGCCTTGTAGGCACGCACGGTAAGACCAGTGACGACGCCGAAAGTACCGGCGCCGCCGCCGCTGAGAGCCCAGTACAGGTCGGCATTCTGAGAAGGCGACGCGATGACGGTTTTGCCATCAGCCGTAACAACTTGGAATGCGAGTGTTTGATCAGAGCCGAGGCCAAATTGAGTGCTCAACGCAGAGTGCCCACCACCTTGGATGAAGCCGCCAGCCAGGCCGACGGTGGCACACTCGCCGGAGACAACAGCGAGTCCCTGAGCGTGGGCGGCCTCGAGCACTTCATATCCGAGAACACCAGCTCCGACGTTGACGGCTGGGCCGGAGTAGTATTCGTCAGACCACGTCGTGAAGTCAATGGTCTTCAAGTGGTTGGTCCAGATGGCAAGGGCACCAGCACCAGTCGACCGCCCGAGGAAACTGCAAGATGATGGAGTCAGTCATTGTCACGAAACGACACTTCGTAGTAGTAGGACATCTCTGAGAAGCAACTCACTCATGACCTGTGTTCCGAACGACAACGCGCAAATTGTTGGCCTTCGCGAACTTGAGAGCGTTGGAGACATCCGCGGTGCAGCGAACATCGACAGCGTAGCTCACGTAGTTGCCAAGAGTGCAAGGCGTAGCTCTGTCGGTGAAGGGATCACAGGATTGGTTGGCAAAGTAAGACTGCATGACAGAAGACGAAGAAGGAATGCTGTAACCGCATTAGTATCAAGGTGACTCGATGCGAAGGTGTGAGACGAACTGGGTCAAAGGATTCGTCCACTGTGCCTGGAGTGCTGCACAAGCTTCCTCATTGTATGTGGGATCATGGCATGGCGAACCAATGGGCTTGGTAGCCACCAGACGCCCACCAACTGTCGCATTCAGACTCTGCCAGGTGGATGTTGCCGGCCAACACTGATCTCCAGGTAAGCAGTAACACTGCTGTTTCGGAGCTGCGGCAGCCGAAGTCAGGGTAGCCAAGGTGGTGGCTACGGCCAGGTAAGAGATCCTCATCTTGATGACTTGAGTTGGGCAAGTAGTCAAAGGAGGTAAGGAGAGGAGGGGTGATAAGCAAGACGCAACCTGCAGAGATGTGACAGCCTCTGGTGCTCATATATCTCGCGCATTCGTGACCTTGCTCCTGCGCAAGTCCCGCCCTGCCTGGGATTATGAAGGCGGTACCTCGGCACCATGTTCGATCAAGAGTCGCTTCCATTCGTATTTCGTCGTAACCATGCGAAATACCACCGCGCAGTTGGTGCCAACAGTAGGTAGCAATCTTCGACTTCAATAGACTGGCGGCGGGATACCCGAAACAGGGCCGACCGGAGTACGTGGAGCTGGTGGTACCCATGTTGGCCGATGCGAAGTTATCGGACCCTGCCACTGAACTTCCTATTGTAGGGTCTGACATCCGATGGCCCCATAGATTCCATGCATCGCACCCTGAGTCTGGCACGCCCGGGGAGGACGGATGAGACACCAGCTGGCCCGGGCAAGCCTGGTGTCAATCGTCGTGGGGGCCGACCGATTGATTCCCCAGCCAAGCCCACAGATCAAAGTTAAGTTGGGGAGAGACTAATTCGACAACGTGTAAGAAGAAACGTAGAGCGATTGTGCAGATTGTTCTTCAACCGGCTCCTGCAGCTGTTAATCTCGACGCCACCGGGAGTTAAGCGGCGTTTCGATGCCAAGTGCAGAATAATTCTCCAACGGCTGCTGCGCGAGATGCGGCCGGGTGATAATTTCCGGAGTATGGGATTCTCAGCTGCTGTGCCGCAGGCGACTAAGAATCTTTGATGCATAGTCCTGCAGGGGCTCTTGGCTAGAACGTAAAAGCCGGGGTTGGTTTCCGTTTGAGGGAGCCAAGAAGCGTTCAAGCGAGAAATTCGCAACTTTCATCGCCTCGGTGAGGGCCTATCTGGCTGGAAGAGGTGCTAGATTCAATAGAGCGCTCGTAATACCCCCGAATATGCATGGCGATGGGTGCAGGAGTCGTTCGGAGACAGGCACAGCGTGTCATCGGCCGAAACAAGGGAGAACTAGTTCATCCCTAGAATTCCTGGCCGGCTGACCAACAACGTGGGAAACAGCGGCCACGGTCTAACCCTGTTTTGCCACATGGAAGACTGGGAACTTTGTAAAGGAGAGGAGCCTGATCTCATTTATCAAGGGACGATCATCCCGATATCCGTAGGCAGAGAGAGGGAATCGGCGTGAGAAACATGGCGTGGATTCGACGGCTTTTGTTGGTGTTTGCCCTTGGCGTTCTCCCCGCCGTGTTGGCGCAGGAGAACCCTTCCAGCAAACCGACCTTTCCTGTTTGCGCGGTATGTGAACGAGAGATCTTTCCCGAAAAGCTGGGCAGAATGAGTGATGTGAACGAAATAGCTGACATCGTCCTCACAGACAAAATGCATAGCAAGCGCTTTTGCCGGCGGCTTTTGTGCTCCCACGAACCAAACCTGCATTTGCACCAACGCCGACTTTCAACTCAACGTGACACTCTGCGTATCTGCAAGTTGCACAGTACCGGAAGCGTTGGGTACGATGCAAATACCTCAACCTGAGTTCAAGATCTGACCGTGTCGCGAAATACAGCTACCAAAAATGCGAGCCTCACAAACTGCGGCGCCCCCGTACACGACCGATCCCAGGAATATGTCATCCTGTCAAACACAATGGCTATCATGGCTGCCGTGTTTGTCCTGGCTCGATTTGGCTACAAGATCTTCTTCGCCGGCCTCGATATCGGATGGGATGACTGGTTCGTCATGGCGACGTTGATCGCCGCCATGCCGAGCGCTATCATCACAGTCCACGGAACAACAAAGAACGGATTAGGACGAGACATCTGGACTCTGGAGCCGCAGAGTATCACCAACGTTCTCTTCTACTTCTACATCATGGCTTGGCTGTATTTCCTGCAGGTGACGCTGGTCAAGCTGGCCATCATCTTCTTCTACATGCGAATCTTCCCAGCGAGAGAAGTGCAGCGTGTTCTGTGGGCCACGACGATCTTCATCATCATCTGGGGGTTCGCATTTGTCGTAACATCCATCTTCCAGTGCAGACCAATCCACTACTTTTGGACTAAGTGGGACATGTTGCACGAGGGAAGCTGCGCAAACGCGAATGCGATCAGCTGGTCCAACGCCGCAATCAGCATCGCTCTCGATCTTTGGACCCTGGCCATTCCGCTATGGCAGTTGAGGTCCTTGAGATTGCATTGGAAGAAGAAGGTTGGCGTGGCGTTGATGTTCATCGTGGGCATGTTGTAAGTCTGATGCCGGCGTGTTTGAAATTTTCAGTAAAGCTGACTATATTCCAGTGTCACCGTCGTCAGTATCATCCGACTGCAATCCCTTGTCGACTTTGCAAAAGGCTCCAATCCTACAATGGACTTCTTGGACGTCAGCATTTGGAGCACAATCGAGATCACCGTGGGCATCATGTGCGCCTGCTTGCCATCAATCAGGATGATTCTTGTCAAGTTGTTCCCGGTTATGTCCGGCTCAACTCTTCGGAGCAAAGGACAGCGATACTATCAGTACGGAAGCGACGTGCGGTCGAAGATGACGCGTAGTCAACCACGCACTATCGGAGTCGTCACTGTGGACAGGACAAACTCTGACGAGACAGAGGACCGCCAGATAAAGTTCCAGAAAACATTTACCGTCTCTTACAGCGATAGTGACGAGTCGAATCTTGTACCTATGACTAATCTGCAAAGACCGGAGAGGGTTCACAGATAGCATTCGGGTCGGATGGTAGCAGGAGATTGAAGATTCGTCTCTAAGCCAATAGTATTGATAATTCATTCAAAGTATATACATGTATCGTGGTATCCAGAATCATGAAGTCAACATCGTAATCATAGTTCATCCAATAACGGGCTGTGACTGGGCTTTCTCTAAAGCCATTGAACCTTCATATTCCCAGCCGCAACGCCATCGTGAGCACATCTTTCCAGGCGGGTCGAGATCAGGTTCTCGCGACGAAATGGAGATACCAGGTAGGAATATCATACTGGTGATCGCCTGGCAAGCTCATCGTCATCACAACGAAGCCGATTGGTGCCACAGACCATGTCAGGTGTTACTGCTTACTGTTCAAGAGTTAGTCAATCACCAGACAAGTCATGCGGTGGAAAGAACTGACTTGAAAGCAACTCCTGCATCGCTCGAACTAATACCGTTCTGGACAAAATCGTTTGACCATTGTTTGTTGTATCTGTTACGCCACTTGTCAGTTTTGGTGAACACGAGCTTCTTTCAGCTTAACATACTGGTTGCAGATATAGTACGGATTGTAAGCACCACGATTGAATTGCAGCACTCTGTAGAGAAACACAGAAGCACACGAGCCTGCGAGTTGAGAGATGTGAGTTAGCAGTGGTCTTGCATCTTGACTTCAGACTTCCAGGGAACCACGGTCACTTACCAGTGCATTTTCCGAGGCACCACTGCTCGATGTTGGTTGTAACGCCTTCACTTGCGCTGTCAGAAGTCGCATCGTAGTCGGCACTGGCAACTCCATCCTGTTCAAAGACTTTGGTAAAACCTTGAGGGTTATCGCTCCACGTGGGCTTCGGCGGCGGAGAGGGTTGGGCTGAGGCTGACGACGACGGTGCCGCAGAAGTGACTGCCGCCGATGTGGGCACAACAGTAGCAGTCGACGCTGGCGGAGTAGAGCTGGCAATGCTCGATGGTGCTGCAGAAGTTGCCTGACAGCTTCCACCCGACGGCGCAGCCTGGCGTCTTCCATTCGAAGTCCCCCCTCCAGCAGAGCATGCGAGCCCTCTGGGGTCAATACCATTCCAAATGACTGCTGGCTCTCCTTCAACTCTGGAATATGCCAGAGACTGAACCATAGCTTTGACATTTGCGGCGACCTTTCCAGGGACCTGAAGCCTGTCCCGGTGCTCATCTTGGGAGAGCCAGACGGCGACAACACCAGCAACGGCAGGGGTGGCTGGTGTTTGGAGACATTAGGTTGTGCTATAATACGCGAAAGCGCCAGGGATAATTGTTCACTTACCAAAAGAAGTGCCATAAAGCTCCTGTGATCCACTTGATCTTCCAGATGCACAGTCGACGAAGCCAGGAGCAGAGACAGTCAACTGGCTTCCGGTACCTTGAGAGAAGAAGGCACGATACCCATCGTTTTCGACTGCCCCTACCACAATAATGTCGGTATCAGGGCCGAAAAGAGCGGGGTACTCGGTAACATCGTCGACACCGAATTGCTAAGCGTTATTGTCAGAAACAGTTGAGAGCATTGGGAAGACCGACAAAGCCTACCGCGTCGTTTCCCGAAGCGGTAACGATGATAATATCCTCGGCCATCAGCGCTACAAGGAGGAGCTTGTATGCAGTTGTGGTGGAGGACAATTTGTCCGGAATACCTGGCAATCGATCAGCAAAGCGTGTCGCGGTTGTGGACATGGTACCGAGCCGGGAACCTACGTGATCCAAGAGACATGTTGATGACAGCCTTTCCTTCTAGCTTCTTTTGGTATACATCATTACTGATTTCTACCAAGGCAGTGAAGATGGCAGAGATTGACAAATCACTAGGCAGCTTCACTGCGACCATGTCTGCGTCCTTTGCAGTGCCGTAAGCAGGCCCGCCAGCCTTGGAAGCCACGCATGAGCCGTGATTCAGAAAGTCTGTCTCTTCCTGCGTGGCACCGGGGGCATACATGAATGCCTTAGACCCAGGCATGCCAGACCATTCCTACGAGTTCCTTTTAGCAAACGACATGTTACCATGACCAGAGGAAAGAGGTCCTACAGTGTTCTGAGCGTTGGCACCCGTGTCTATCACGTAGATGGTGACGCCTTTGCCAGCTTCAGATGCATAGCCGTAGCCAGGGAGCTCAGCAAGACTTGCACCAGCAGGTTGCGAGATCGCCTTGAGCTCGTCAACGGCATCAGATTGAAGTCTTATGTCGCCTGGGTTAGGAACACTCGTCTTCGGAGAGCCTGGGGGACCAGTGGCAGACGGATGGCGTGTCGCTGAAGTTGGTGGGGCCGATGAAGAGGGTGGCTGCTCTTCCTCGAGTTTCTCGTCTGGGGTAACCCCCGCAATCTGCGTTGCTGGTCAGCACAACTACCATGATATGTAGGGAAAATGTCTTACCCCTGGCTGCTTTCCGATGGAGTCAGCCTGGCTAGAGCTTATCGCTGCCTTGAAGAAGACCACAAGACCAGTGCGATCACTGGTAACCTCGGACAAAGAGTTGGGAGTGGCATCCTTAGCGAGCGTGCTGTTCACGTTCTGAATTTCTTCCTTTGTGGCATTTTGCGAGGTAAGAATGATGTATGGCGTTGGTGACTCCGTAGATGACGGTGTTGCCGATGATGATGTCGGGGACCCCGAAGATGTGGGGGTTGGACTAAATGGTGCAGAAGACGACGCGGGCCGGGAAACCGGATCCGAGGTTCTCGGGTTCTGTGTGGGGTTCGGGTTTGAGACCGTTTCAATCTCCGGGGTATCGCCGTTAGTACCCCCGGCAGTGATGGTCACGATGGTCCCTGCGGCGAGAGTGTGCGGTGTACCGCCGACCATCAAAGTTGCACCGCCCGCACCGGCTACGTATGTCGCACCTATCACAGCAACGACGGTTTCGCCGCCGGAGAGTGTAGAGGTTGCCGGGGCCGAGCTCGATGTTCCAATGGTTGTGAATGTCGACGAGATACGAGTGGATGACCGAGGATCAGGTGTAATGGGTGGCTGCGTTGACGATGCTGGTCTCGTGGTGTTTGACAGAGGTTGCTGTCTGGCTATCAGATGGCGCTTGCCATGCGCGTACTCGTTCCACCCGTCATGGTAAGGATGAGACAGAGCTCCGGTGCTCAGAGAGAGCACCCCGAGCCATCCCAAGAGACTCTCAATGTGCATGTTGAAGAGAAAATGGAAAACAAAATGCTAAATGATTGTATGTAAGAAATGAATGTGGCCGAACAAACGAAAGTCAGAACCATGATCATCAAGTGGCCACATGAAGGGCCGTGGAACACTTTTAAGATGGAAGAGCATCGCGCGGGTGTAATCAGCTTAGCAGGGCTTTGGTCACCGGTTCCAGCATCGCGATAAAAAGGGAACCTTTAGACTTCCCGCAATACCCGAAATACTGCAAAACACCGTCACTCAAGTAAACAACAATATGTGCCATCTAGACGAACGATGCCTGCTAAGATCTACATTTAATAGTTCGTGTTCAATTGGCGTCATTAGGATGTTTATTCTTAGCATTTGACCCAGGCTCCGAAGCGAGCTGTCAATCATCAATCTCATACCAGGGGAAACCTAATTAGACATAATGCCCAGCGGTAACAACTCACACTGGCTGTTCAGTCTCGGCATAGTTCAGGCACAGCCGCTAGATGGGACGACTGACTCGACGACGCAGGGATATATGCTCGTCACTTAAGGCTGAGACTGCTTGGCCCAACGATTGACAACCGCAAGCGAAAGAAACGCAAGCGAAATAATAGCTCTAAGAAGATCGGTGACTAGGGGCAGTGCATTGCTCTTTTGGTGCTGGGGATCTCATGTTGGCCCCCCAACTACGCGCCTCTCCGGCAGCCATCCACTCACCAATATCGCAGCATCAGGGCTCTAGGTACGCGTGCGTGAATCAGGACTACCAAAGGCCGTGAAAAGGTTATGTGTCTCCAGTAGTTGAAACCATACAGAAATCGATACTTCTTAGCTACAAATTGGGGCACTTGCAAATTGGAAGAATTCTAAGATTTACTAATGATATTTGATGACTTCTCGCTACCGAAAAGTTACGATGATAAAAGACCTGCTTGCGCCTGAAGTAGAAAAAAGTCTGATTGCTGCCATCGCTTATGAAGTGCTGCGGCGACCTTTATGAGCTGGGGCTATTTTCAGAGGATTTACCTCTTGTAATAGCGCAGGACCCAAGCGACGCGAGCCAAGTGACGAAATCAGCAACCTCTTTTGCTTGGGACTGCTTGGCTTGCGGAAGGGTTGACCCCGAGAGAGAGATGATCTTATTCGCAGCTGACGTGAGAAGTTCAAGGTCGAGATGTCCGTACGGAGTCTGCGGGTGTATGATCATATCGAGAAAGAGGGAGATGGCCGCGTTCGTGGCATAAAATACAATCGACCTGGTACCACAGTCAGAAGATTCATCCTTGCCAGATTATGCTGCATCTCACATATGCTGACTTACCAGAAGCCTTCAATTCCAGCAGCGGCAAAGAAATCTTTGAGAGAACAGAGAGTTGACCTCCCTGCCTCAAGAGATAAGTCGTAGCTTGAATGGATGACGCGATGCAGATCATGGGTCCCATTGCTGGGAGACGCATTTGCATCGTACTTTCTCACTGTGGTATGTACAAATGCCACGAGATAATGATATTCCAACTGCAGAAAGTTACGTCTTATCTGTTTTGGGGATCTGACTGCGGATGTTGTCGATGCAATCTGCGGCACAGCTGAAAGCGCTGGGCGAAAGTCGGAAGGAATTGATAATCGCCAGCTTTCAATCTGCTCATCTAGTTGACGGATATGGGTAAGCAGGTTCTTCTCCTGCTCCAGCACTGCTCGAGGAGAGTAAAGAAGGCGGTAGACTGTCTCTTTGATTTGACTCAAGACTGGATCACCCAAGAAACTCGGATTGCAATGATCGATGTCTATACTCTGATGGCTAGAACCATCGTCCCACCCTCTCAGGACGGCATAGTGTTCGAAGTAACCCTCAGGAAGTGACAGATCGCAGTATATGTCAGTGAGCCTAGGCGGTTGTCCCACTTTGAGCGACATATCCTTGTCCGATATGTAGCACATCCAGAATAAGTTTCGAATGTGGCGTGTTTTGCGATCAGAAGGAGACAGGTTACCCCGAAACTCACAATTCTTGTTCGGCTTATTGATGTGGCCCCTCAGCGTGCATACAATATTACATGCGATGGGCAAAAAGAAGGCGGCATCCTGCCACTGACCCTCTTGTAACCGTTGCAGATGCTGGTAAAGGAACGTTAGTTGAATAGTGAAACTCATGATTCAGTCCCGCAGGAATCTCACCAGGAGAAGGGCAACTTCTAGAGTCCGGATACTTGGATGACCAGAGAGCCTCATAAGAAGCCACTGTGCCTGGGCGCCGAAACCTTCTCGTTCGATGTCCGCGTTTGGGCGTGAATAATTGTCTCCGAGTAGAAAGCCCAGCAGAGACAGCGATGCAAGAACACAAGCCCTGGCCGCAATTACGTCTGGGCCCAAAGAAGTATCGGCGGTGTCCGCGTAAGCGACCCCAATCGTTTGTTCGAAAAGGGCGGAGTCGAGCACGGGAAAGGCAACTCGAATTGGCGACCTTTGGTAAATATGAAAAGTGTCTAGAATGACGGTCTTGGGAGGCAAGGGAGATATGATGTTGTGTTGATGGAGGTAGTGATTATCCCGTATGGGCGAAACATTGCCAGAGAAAATGGGAAGGTTCGATAGATCAATTGGTAGGCCTGTCCGCGTTGCTATTAACTGACGACCCTCTCCAGAGAAAATGTGTATGCCACGGAAGAACCAGTTCGGTCCCACATAAGCGCTCGTGAGCAGGAGATCGTCTGGTGAAGAGTGAATCAATCGACTTTGGTCCCAAGATGCGCCATGATAGTTCAGCAATTGATGATCCGGGGCGCCAGTCGCGAGATCCGATGAGAGCGCCGGCCTGTGGAATGAGGATGGTTCTGCAGACAGTGTTTCCACAGGAGCACCGGATGGGCTCTGTATCTGAGACAAGGCCTGGGATAAGGAGCTCTCGAGGTGATCGATTCTCTGATACAAGTCCTGTACGTCACTGATCTTCAACCTGTATCATCTCAAGAGGATGGATTATATTAGAACACCTCTTATAGAATAGAAACTTTTGAACTGACTTGCTACTTTGCTTCCGACGGGGATGATGGCGATTGAAAGTGCATTCGGAGTCATGGTGACTGCACCAGTCGCAGGCAACGCCAGGAGCGGGAATGATGCATTGAATCTATTGCGATTAGGATCAGACGGGGTCAAGCGAAACGTATCAGAAATGCTTTCATCAGGGCCCCAAATTGAGGAGAACCTACTTTTCTTCGGTAGCATACATCACAAGCCCTCTTGGGCGGCATTGTTGCCAGTTGCTTGTAAGGAGGTAGAATGTTGTGTTGTGTGGGAAAACAAATTAGCACAGGAGCCTAAAGTGAATAGTACTCGAAGTATCTGAGGCGCTGTACTGCTTAATTACATAAAAGAAGCGCGAGGGGCCTGTTTATTGCATGGCCTAGCCTGCATCTGCCCCGTAGCAAAAAAGCGGTAGCCGTTGCAATTTACCGCAATTTAATGTAGCAATCCTTTCCTTCTCTCTGTTTGAAATCTGGTCATATTCCGCGACATATCTTGACTTCCATCACGCAGAAACGTGGACTACTATGATTGAAACACATCCCTCTTTCTGGTCATGTGTTCCGGCCATTGCGTGAGAGAGCTACTTATGTTGGATTGCAGCATGAATCAACTGACGAAACGTGTGGTTCAATTTGTTCAAATACAAGTTGACGACGATGTACTCTAACCTTTACCATTTGCGTGCACCGTTCGTCTTTCGCTGAGAGCCAGCAGCAGTGGCCTGAGCATGACCATCAATGTCCGTATCATCAACCCAGTTGCCATGAATTCCCATCCTGAGACGAATTGGAAGCCTACAGATAGCCACGTGATTCGAAAGGTCTTTGGTATCCAAGATGACCAGCTCGCTAATCATCTCATCATAATTCATTATCAGACCAATCAGATAGCCGTCCCCCTCGGGGGCGTCAAGATGACGAGGAACGAAAACCGGCTCCTGGTAGAGACGGTAGTTTCCGTTCCAGTAGGTCTGAACCTTTCCAGTCTCGAGGTTCACTTTGTAGACGCTGTTGAAGGGAGGGAAGCCACCTGTGGCATAGAAGGTCAGCCCTGTTATCGTTCATTGCCGTGTAACTTTTCAAAAAGTCTCTCACCTCCGACTCTCATGGAAACCAGGCTCCAGTCTGTTTTGCCCTCCGTGGGATCCTGCATGGCCCCAAAGATGTATTTGTTCTTGTAGCACATATATCGGTCGTCAACTCGGATCATCTCATTGTCCTTCTCGATGACAATTTCTGGCTCGACCTCAAGATTTTCTGACTTCGGATCGATCGTCCAGTGTGCCAGCATGGCCGCGTTGGTTCCGAGAGGCGGTGAGTTGCCGTCCTTGTCGGGGAAAAAGCCGAAGACGTTGCCCTTGGAGTGGCTCATGTACAGGTGAATCTTTCCACCCTCTTCCCAAGCGTTTGCCACATGCCCGTTGTACGCGTTGTCACCGTAGAACCACTGGCTCGTATTTTAGAAACCTTTCAGAAATGAGCACTGCGCGCATGTTTTCATACCTTTACGTCGCTGGCCTTGCCACCCGTCTCGGAAGTACACCAATGTAATACGGCCTCTCTGGGTACCATTGCCAATGGTTCCCGCCGGCTTTGAGATGGTCGATGCTGTCGAGGTGCATTGGATGGATGGGGAACAAGACCTATTTGGTTGTGAGACAACACCATCTTATCCATCCATCTCTATGATCAACCTACCCAGTTCTCAGTAGCGGCCATTTCATGCTGAAACCCGCAGACCGGTGCTTCAAACCAAACCTTCTCCGTCATGATGCCGTGCTGGTTGAAGCATCCATACAGCACGTCTTTAGTGCCAACACCCCTGGCCTCGTAGCCAAAGCATAGCAATTCTCTGGTGACTGCATCATACTTCGGGTGGGCGGTGAATGTCTCGCTATCCCATTGACCTTCGAAATCGTACACTCCGAAAGTTCCCAGAGTCTTTGGGTCCATGGCATACGGGGGGCCATCTTCTTTGAGAGCAAGAAGCTTATCGCGCCATGGGAAGATCGTGGTGTTTGCAACGGTTCGTACCCGATAATCCGTAGCGTCAGTAAAGGGATTGCGATATTTTCCTTCAATAATTAGTCATCGAATCAAGATGAGAACTGTCAAATGTACATACCAAGAAAGGTCCGTCGATGCTCCCTTTCCAACTTCAATTTCTCGGTTTCGACGTAGCGCTGCTTGAAATCAATGTGTCCATCCTTGATACGGAATGAAGACACAACACCGTCGCCATTGATCCACTTTGTATATCAAAATTAGCCCAATGATACTTTTCAAAGGACTTCCGACGTGTTAGACATACAATGTCATCTTTGATAAAGGGTGGGAACGCCGGATCTGGCATGATCCTGTAGAAGGTTCCCGAGATCCCCTTCGGGATTTCTCCCTCAACTTCAAGGTTGAAAATCTCTCCCTGAATGCGGACGGGCCTTTGAAAGCCGGATAAGGCAGGTCCTACATCTTCAGGATTGAAGGCGGAGGGGACTGGAGGATACTTGGGCTTTCCATCGTGTCCAATGCCATTGAGAATCGAAAGAGCTTCCATTGCGATTTGGATCCAGGAGGTATAACTGAGCGATATTGTGCTGTTGGTAACTGGATGTTGATAAGTAGTAGACAAGTTGAATGGTGGAGTAGATATGAAGTAAATACGCCCCTAGGCCAGTTGTAACTACCCTGCGCTCTCTCAGTTTGAACCAGATATCAGTTGTTTCGAACCGAATTCTTTTGCTCCGTTCCATCCGGTAGCCCTACATCAAGCTAGCAATACAATCTCTTGTCTGTGTGTATGCGGCGAGGTCCGAAGTCCGCGGGCGTCGTATTTGCGACGGCGGAAGCTTCCGAGGAAGTGTTTCTGCGGAACAGACTTTTCCGTGGAGGGTTCGGACTGCCAACGGGCCGGCGTCGATCGACTCGGCAAGTTGTTAAGCCCCGTCAAACAATGCGATTACCTACCGATGCGTGAGGATGTGAAATGCCAGGACCCCAGCTCTAGTCCGCGGATGCGGCGGGGGATGGTCTTCAATTATTGTGACCTTGGACCAAGGAAACAGCTGCAAGCGGCTTTCATTCACCTTCCGATCACCACGCAATACATAATAACGCCGATGTATATTAGGGATTGGGATCAAAAGAATGTCTGAGTCCACCAAGTAACGTCCATCTTGGTCTCTTGGGCTCCTGGTAGTCCCCATCAAGCAACGTATCAGAAAAACTGGACATTGTAATGGCAGGAAACTCTGCCGTCTCTGCGACCAGAAACACATCATTGGATGTTTGCGCCTTCTTGGCATTCATACAGACTGAAATTCGTAGTAGGCGAGGTGTGCCGCTCAAACTGCTTTCTGCAGGGTTGGACTCGTATTGTGGTGCTCGACCAGTCAGATGAGCTTTGTCGGGATATAAGCACGACTCCAGAGGGAGACAAGTATCTTTTACCAGAGGCACCACCACATATGCACACCTAAGTGATACACATACGCTCAGATCCATGGACACCATGCACTAGACCGCTGCGGGTATCCCTGCGGAACTGCTTTGCGGGGTGCATGTCGGAGGCCCGGCCTTGACCTTGTATCATCCATTTCTACCCGTCATCCTTCCTTCTTACTGAGTGACAACACATCTAACCAGATCTATGGTATAAGAAAATGCCTCGCGAGAAGAGAACTCCAGTGGTCGAAGCAGAAACGGCCGAGACTCGTACTGGACGAAAGCGGGAGAAGTATACTCGCATTGCTTGGTGAGCTTCGGAGTCGCGCAAGACGCCTTTCAATGGATGCTGATAATTACACAGCGAAACTTGCAAGACGAGAAAGGTAAAATGCAGCGGTCAGGTCCCATGCAGCCGCTGTGTCGAGCTCAACGCCCAATGCCGCTATCAAGAGTATCCGCTGCCGCTGTATGAAGTGGCGAGCGATCGTTCGCCTTCTTCCAGCCAAACCGCAAAGCGACGACGAATGTCCAATATGAGCAATCCGGAACTGGGACAGCTGATTAGCACCATGAAGAAAGTGTGCGAAGATATTGAGTCATCCGCATCAAACTACAGCCTCGCGTCTATTCCCGCCACCTCCCTCAAGAGGACACGACGATACTCCGTAGCCACCCGTCCGACAAGCCTGAACCCGAGACTAGACTACGCTCATACACTGGAGATGGCGCGCGAGGTTCTGGAGACAAAGGGACTTCATCGGAGTCGAAACGAGAAGAATCCCTCGAGCAGAAACACACTACTCGACAACACCACCTCTACCAGCGCTGTAACCGACACACTCCTTGCTGCCAAGCCAATTCTGTCGATAGGTCGTGATAAGGTCCTGCTATACTTGTCTACCTTCAAGGAACACGTCTATCCAGCATATCCTTGCATCAATTTAGCAGTTGCGAGAGGAAGGGTAGAGGCGCTATTCAGTACCCACACTCCGCAAAGTAGCATGTTATCACCGGACATTGGTTTGGAACTGATTGATGTCGAGATCATGAAGGTCACCTGCGCTATCTCGATGCTTCTGAGAGGGGAAGAGGAAAGCCCGCTGTGTCAAGACTTAACAGGCCATCTTCTATGGAATACGGACGCTGCGATAAACGAAGAGCTTCAAATTGAAGACATCATCATCTCAACAATGGTGGTAAGAAATTCCAATCGCAATGTCGAAGACTCTCACTGAACATACTGATTGGCATCTAGACAATATACTTGATAATCCGCAAGAAAGAAGTTCAATCTTGGCGCATGATTGGCTTTTCGGCCAGAGCATGCCTTGAGTTAGGGCTTCACAGAGAGAAGCCTGCTGAAGAACCGTCACAACTTGGCTCCCAGTTTAGGAGGCTGCTGTTCTCGTGTGTCTACGACTTGGACAAGAGGTGTAGCTTCGTTGCTAATCTTCCTTGGACACTACAAGAAAATGATATTGATGATGAGGTGTTATCCGTGGTACGATACCATCTGTCCTTTCGGCAAGTAATAATGTGTTGACACTGCCCTCAGGATAACCAATTTCCATTCCTATCTGCAATGCTAGCGCTTAATCGCGTTCACACCGAGATAGTCAGATTCAATACGACATCCCCAATTAGCGGAAACCGAGAGACACGAGAAAAAACCGAGATATTCGATTATCGTATACAAAAGCTTGCGGATGTCATTTCGGCCAGGGGTGTATTCCCCGTCGCCGCCGCCGGGCCACCTCCAATCCACGTACAGACAGTTATGTCGTCAATCCTGCAACTTCGCGCAAAACACGTTAGGATGTTGGCGTATATGCGATATCTTAATGGATCCAATGAATCGGCTAGAAGGAGCCAGCCGATCGATGCCCTTGTTTCTTTGGCAATATCTTCGGTTGACGTCTGTCTAGGACTGTCAAACGCGAGTCCTCTGTGGAGACCGTTCGTCGACAGATTGTTGATGGCGACGCTGTCATATCTGTTCTTGACAGTGTCGCAAAACCCAGCAAAATACGGGTCATTGTGTCGCAAAGCCTATCATTCGGCGATAGACTGCTTGAGCCAAGCTTCGTATGAGCTATCTGTGGCTGAGGTGGAAGTCTGGGGCTCCCTCGACGAACTGCGGAAGTTGGGAGAGAAGACCAAAATGCCATCGATCGACGAGTCAACATCAGGGACAGAGACTACCCCGAGCTTGGAGACTGTCGCCATCCTGGAAGGAGACCACCAGTTCTCTGTACCAGACCTTGCACAGTTGTACGATGGCACAAGTCAGGATCCAATCTCGGCACTTTGGAATATTGACACACTGTGGGATAATCCGCTTGCTGAGTTTTCTGTTTAATGATGAAGGGATCTTGGCGTCTATTCTGTTGCTGTTTTGAGTATCCAGGCAACTCGGCTTTCACTAAAGCCAGGCCCATTGAGGCTCATTAGCGACGATCGCTTGGCGGAAGGAGGACATCGGCATAGACTTTAGTCAGTGAACTTGGCGTGGAAGACTCGTCAGTCGGACCAAGATGTGTAGTTGGAGAGTTTTGCAGATACTTCATGCCGAAAAGGTCTACAATGGATGTCGGAGGCTTAACTGCTCCGGACAGGTTTAATGACGACAGAAAGCTTTCGGCTTTCGACATGCAAATAACATGCGCGCCAAAACTATCAAGAGTGCAAAGATTCCCCAAAAGCGTCCAAATGAGGCTACTTTTCTGTCATTCACGGCGATTGATAGGCACATCGTGTCGTGATCGGGGGACAGAGTTCACAATCTGCGGATACAACGATGAAGTACAGACCCAGCAGTTGTTCGTGATGGTATGCGGGCAACAAAGCCTTTCATTCCAACGTTGAAGCAGAAAGCTATATATCCGTTGTCCACCGCCTTCAAGGCATGTCCCCATCAGAAATGGGAGCCTGAGGGAATGATTCCAACGAGATAACGTAATTCATACTCTCAGTGTGCTTCTACGAATACCAATCTCCTAAGTGATTATAGAAATAAAGCCTATCG
This sequence comes from Colletotrichum karsti, assembly GCF_011947395.1. Classification (NCBI taxonomy): domain Eukaryota; kingdom Fungi; phylum Ascomycota; class Sordariomycetes; order Glomerellales; family Glomerellaceae; genus Colletotrichum; species Colletotrichum karsti. The sequence continues at coordinate 722,930 of NW_024065927.1, forward strand.
TCACATGAATGTGACTCAGTGGGACAGGAGCTCTTGTAAAAATCAGTTCTCTGGCGGTATGTCGAGTAAATCTGCTGCCCAATCTGGGCCAGAAAGAAAAAGGGGTATTCAAAAACATCATAAGTTCAACTCGGCAGGCGTGGTGATTTAGACAGTCAGCGAAATCCTGTGAAAGAACTAGATGATTTGCTTTTGATATTAATTACCAAACATCGCGAAACAGCGGAATAAATTTCAATGGAAGCATCAATGCACGACATCTAGAAGGCACAATCAATCTCAAGTCAATCAGCAAGCAACATGAACACCACAGTTTCATTTTCTAGTAATCCCCATCGCCCAGTAAAAACACAAAGATCCGTTAACTTCTCAACTTGAGCTTGATCTGCATGTTGTAGATTTCGGCAAACCATAACGACCGAACGTCGAGAGCCTTGTCAGGGTCCACAAGCTCTACATCGTATCGGATCAAAAGCTGTGCGATGAACTTGAAGAGTTCCAAAGTAGCGAGGTTGCGACCAATACATGTTCGTGAGGCAAAGCCGAACTGTGAAACTTTCAGCTACAAGACAGCATGTGGCCAGGGAATAGCTCGAGGGCTCTTACTGTGGCCAGGTTCTTATCCATCTCTTTGATTCTGTCAATCGTGTTTCCTTCTCCCTCGATCCAACGTTCGGGTCGCCACTTGTCGGCATCCTCGCCGAATATGGCTTGGCACCGATTGTAAGCCACCGCACTCGTTCCAACCGTAGCGGTGGAGTCAATAAAATAGCCATCGATGTCGAAACCCTCAGCTGGTGCCTTTCGAGGCAACTGATAAACGAGACTTGGGTGCAGTCGAGTGCCCTCTTTGATACATGCACCCAAGAATGCAAGGTCTTTGATATCATTAAAAGTCAAAACATGGTTTTCGCCCTTCTCAGATGCCGCTGTCGCTCTCGCACAGTCAATTTCGTTTTGCAGCCTGTGATACCGTGCGGGATGCTTCAGGATAGGGGCCAGCACCGCCTTCACGGCAACCGAAGTTGTGTCTGCACCAGCCGCAAGCAGATTGCCGACCTCAGCTATAATTTCCGTGACTGTCGCAGGCTCTCCTGATGGCCCCCGCATGTCTATGAAATGATCCAGCATGTCTCGATTGCCATTAGAGACCTTGCCGCGGTTAGACCGAGCCTGTTGGATTCGAGGGATAACCTTCTCCGTCGCAAGGCGGGAGAAAGCGGCTGCTTCTTTGGCGATCTGAAGTCCAAGCGGCCGCGTGATGGCAGTCGTGTTTGCCATCCAGCAACTCTTCCAGGGAAGGTTGCCAAGATTGGCGATCCAGTAGAAAGCCCCATGAACGTTGGAGATATAATCATTCTTGTCGCAGCCGTCTTCGATGAAGCCCATTGGGTCGCTCAAACACAGAGTTCCAACCACGTCATAGGTGAAATAAGACGCCCAAATGCTCAAGTTGATGGGTTGGTTGGATATAGCGAATTCGTCGAATTTATTCCAGAGTGAGTCCAGAACGACTTGTATCTTTGGTTCCATTGAGACGATCGAAGACATAGTGTAGGTTGTAGACACCCGCTTTCTTAGGAAACCGTGATGTTTGGGGTCCGTGGCACCGAAAAACTGGTGGACGTCGTCATCAGCTCCCATACTCTATAAGAAAGTTGCAAAAAATTTACCGATACCGCGGTTTCCTTCTTCGATACCTTGCCTCCCAAGGCTCTCCAGCTATCATACCAATCTGTCTACACCGCCTTTGAGTTGCCTTGCTCATTTAAAAACTCGAATATTTGACTCACCTTGGGAGTTCCTTGTATGTAACTGTAAATTGTCTTGGTCAGATCAGGGCTTACGATGCTGACTTCGTTGGGTGCTATTCTGACAACAGGGCCATATGTTCTGTGAATTTCCAGAATATCGGTATGCCATTGGCCTCGGAAGTAAAGCCTGGTTCTCCAAAGCTCGGTGAGCTTTGCAAGACGAGGACCGGGAATCTTTCGCAAGGGATGGAAGTACGAAGAATACAACGCCCAAAGGCCCCCTGAAATGAAAATAATCAATGCGACACAACCCAGAATCTTCTGAGGGCCAGAATAAGAAGGTGTGTTTTGAATGAAGCCGAGATACGTGTAAAAAGCCATAGCTGAAGATGCTACTGTTGAATTGACGTGTATGTTGAAGTTGAGCTGTGTAGACAAAGTTGAATAATTTGCAAGTGATTGGTAGTTGACGTTCAAGTGCAAAAGCGCATTAATTACAAACAGATATCAAGCCACAGACGAGGGAGACGCTATCTTGCCTGAGAAAGTCGCCACAGCTCTGTTACAATTGTCGTATGTGTGGCAGACATAACCAAGGCGGCCTCCATGTCAGCACCCAATCGTCTAATATTTCCGCGGTTTCCTCCGCGGCACGTCCTCTAAGCCCCTGGAATTTTCACACATCGATGTGCATGAAATACACACAGGTCAATTGAGGTGGAGTCGTGGAATCATTCGTCAGTTCGGATGTGTTGAATTTTGATTGCAGTACTCTGAGACACTTAGAGAGCGCTGGCTATTCAGAAACCAGGCTTCAAGTCCACGCCACGATCGCCCCGATCGAGTGATTTATTTATGCCCGTTAGTAAGCATCCCACCTAAAGCAGAGTTCCTACGTTTTGGATGCTGTGCTGTGGATGCTTCGTTCAGCATCTGCATCTTGACCCTAGCCTAGCCATCATCTATGAAGGCCGAGTATGCAGGTTGGACTTTGCAAGAATGTACACCTCACGGGTTTGTGAGACTCCCGCATGTTCGAACAACGATCAATGACAACTTTTATTGAACTGGATGGTGATGATTTATTTTTTTCCCTTTTCCCCCCTTTGTTTTCAACAAGCAGTGCAAACCCCTAAAAACAAATGCTGGTCAAGATACGTGTACAATAGGAACAACTAAGTGCGAGTCGTAGTTCCCACCAACATGGACTATGTGATCGCCCTTGTTGAGGTTCTCCGGCTTGCTGTCGATGTGGTCGATGAACTCAACCATCTGATCCAAGTGACCCTGGATTCTCAAAACGAGAGCCTCACCGGCTGCAAAGTGAATACCGGTAGGCCAAATCCCAATTTCAACGGGGACAATTGCTCCCTCAGCGACCTTTTGCTCCTTAGTATGGGGATGAAAAGGAATAATGTCGGTGGAGTGAACGGGGTCCTGCTCTCGATGGGAAGCTCGGAGAACGCCAGTTGGACCCAGATACTGGTTTTTCAAAGTCAGCGATGCTTTTTTCAATTATCGAAGTTCTTACCTTGATAGTGTTGGAGTTTGGAACGTCTTCCTGCGTGTGAACGTTGGCAGGGAGAGCTTCCCAGGGAACATTTATGTGCTCCAGAAGCTTTCCGTTCACGTCGACCTTCCTCAGAGAGAGAAAAATATCCAGGTCGTCAGTGTCCTGGCATGAGACCCAGAGTTTGGCTTTGGCATAGCCCATCACCGTCGTTGGCATGTCAAAGACGTGCAAAAGCTCAAGCGGCGCTGCGTTGATGTTGTCCGACTGGTACGATAGCAACCCCGACCCGGAAGGTGACTTGGCCAGAGTGTTGGATTGTGTGAGATAGAGCTTTCTGTAGTCTGTGGTCTTCGGCGGGTATTCTGTGAAAGGCAAATTCACCATCGGTTTCTTGCGCCTTGCTTAGTCGTCGTCAGTGGAGACGGAACATGTAGCTGACGTACCGGCCCATCTCGATCACCGAATGTCAAGATTGACACTCGGACACGGGGTGTCTTTTCCCAGCCATTATCCACGCCCTTTAAATAGCGATCGAAGAACTTTTGGAGGTCGCCGGATGCTTCTTTGCTGTAGAGATCGAACCACTCCTGCGTCGAATGGATGCGAAGCCACTTGTCTTTCGATGTAGCCGAGTTGAAACCGCGAATGCTGCCAGGTACGTGGATTCCAGAGCAGTAACTTCCGAGTGCGTAAATGGGAATCTCTATCATGCTTGTGTCGAGGGCCTTATCCTCCCAGAAGGCGTTCATGAGAGGCCAGTCGTCTAGTGCCTTGGCTAGGTCCTCTCGCCTTTGCCGACCTCGGATAGTCTGGTTGAAGATGAATGAGACAAAGTCTCGCTTCGGTATTCCACCTCGACAGACAACATCGCGGTACTTATCAGTGAAACCCTCCCAGGGAGCAATGCACTTAAGAGACGGCGGCTTTTGAATCGCAGTGCTCCACTGAGTCGTAGCAAGCCACGAGTTGCCTGCCATGGTTACGCCTCCAGTGCACCAGTCCAAGGCAGCGATGAACTCACAAATATCGTACCCATCGACGCCTGGATGGTCAGCTTCACTTTTGCATGCTTTCTAGGTTGACATACCTGGCTGAGTGCCCTCGATGTAAAGATCTCCCTCGGATTCCCACGATCCGCGGACATCAACATTTACCACAGCGTACCCTCGGGGGCCCCATTCCGCAGGATCGACACTAGCATACCTCAGCTGAGATGAACCTCTCATAGTGGTGACTATACGTACCCTTCGAACTTCTCCAGCCCAGATGTTGCTTCTTCCGAGATGCCGAGTCGAAAAGGACAATTGTCGTAAATATAGAATCCTGTCTTTCGTCTCAGCTTGTGTCCAAGTCGAACACACAAATTCGAGTTTGTTTGCGTACCATGCCCTGACTTTCCATACGGACTCAGAGAAATGATGGCAGGAACCTTTTCCTTAATGTTCGGGCGTATTATGTCACAGTAAATCTTCCAAACCGTGTCAGTTGTGATTGCACCTGGATAAACGGACATCGCCTCTTGCCTTGACTCCATCGCGGAGCGAAATAGCCATATTTTGGTCAAAAACAACCTCGCAAGGGAGAGCTCGCTTGTTATCCGCCATCTTCCACCCTTTGGGCAGTACACCAGTCTTCCGAGATTGCTTTTGGTACGGTGCCATGCAGGTCGTGTTCTCAGGCCGAACAGTGTCAACCCAGGGGATCTCGAGACCGCCGATAGTGAGGGGAGCCATGATTTCAGTGACTGATGGTCGAATTCTTTGTGGTATCGATGTGAGGCGATGACAAAATTGTCTTAAACCCCAATGTTAGCTGTACAAAACACATGTAGATTTTCCCCATTTTCCTTTTGAGATGTGGCAATCCTTAGTACGGTCCGATCAATCATAGTTCGCAATAACTGAGCTTCCCACACAAGAGATGCACCTAGGTCGCCGCGGAACTGCCCGCGTAAGTTCAACATCTGAGGCGCTACTCGCTTGGGCCTTCGGAAATGCTTCGGACGGCAATCACGGCGCCGCCGGACTTGACATAACTCACCCTTTCGACAGGAATGAGACATGATTGGCTACATATGCCAGAAGGAAAGCTCTGCGGTGGCTTCTGCGTGTTTCCTCGAGACGGGTCTAGCATGATCTCACTCCCAAAATACCTAGTCTGACTTAATGGCATGCCACACCTACTTCCACTTCTAATATTCCGGCGCGCCAAAGCTGTAGAGTCACCTTCTTTCTGCGAAAAGAATCGATCTACATAAGACTAACTCAGCCAGAGACTGGGGGAATGTGGACATCAATGATCTTTACCTCAGCATCACCGTTCTTGCGGACGGCGCGAACGAAACGACACCGTCAAATTTGATCCGATGTGTGGGCATCTGGGACAATTCGTCGCGATGCAGATCAACATAGATCTGCAATACAAGAAGGTTGCATTATTCCGCGAATCGGCGAAGGTCTAAATGCGACATGGACCGCATCGTAATCGACCGACGTGGGTTCTTGGCGGCCTTGGAGATTCCCTTTTAAGCAAAATACTTCTCGGTCTATGTTCTGCGGAGCATGTCATGCGGAGTGCATTTTACTGGGCAGCGGCGAAACCGTTCTTTGCTTCCAATTCAAATCCCGGGAAACAATATGGCAATTCTACCTCCGTATAATAATATAAAGTCATGTCAACACAAAAGAGATTAAAGCTCGTGATAATCCAGGAGTCACGACTTCATGACCTATTTGACGGTGTAAACAAGCACGATTCTACCATGCTGCCAAAGACGCTCTCCTCTTTCAGTTCCATCCTATTTGCGGCAACCTCCCAAGCCACTCAGCTTGATGTGCCATCGCGACCAGCAAAAGGCCATCAGGTCGTCAGTCCTAACTACCATGCGTTCTCGATTGAATTCAGTTCTTTCGTTGACTATACTGGAAACTCCACGTCCGTGGTTCTCTTTACCGCTTGATCTTTATGCGCTTTACTCTGACAAGACAAAGATATTCAAACCAACTCAACATCAACCTACCGAAACTTCTGCGCGAGGTAGGCGGCGTACCTCTACATGTCCGTGTCGGTGGCGGATCACAGAATCGAGTAACATGGACCGAGAATCAAGAGGAGGGACTCATACCATTCTACCAGCCAGGCACGGACAAGGCTTACAACACCACGGTCGGCCCCAAGTTCGCTAAATCCTTTGACGTCTGGCCTATGGATACCAAATGGGCTCTCGGCCTTCCTTTCGAAATGACAGAACAGAATTTTAGCTTCTTGGAGACCGGCCGGCGCCTCGCAAAAGTCTCATTCGAGCACTTGGGCGGAAGACTGTCGCTACTCGAGATTGGCAATGAGTGGGGAGGCGGTGCCCAGCTGCATCCTGAAAGAACATACTCTCCCGCGGAATACATTGAACATTGGTCCGCGTATGCTCATGCAATCGCAAAGTATGCGTTTGGTAACCCCGATGCTCAGATCTGGCAGGTTGGCAGCTTTCACTCGCCCTCGTACGACTGCCAGGGGGCCTTATCGTGCTGGACAACAGACACACTGCTACAACTTGGCATCAATCATAGACAAGTGGCCAAAGTGGCGAACACTCACCAGGTATGACTTCCACACTCCTCGAACATTTTTTCAAGGCGCAGGGCTTACTCCTAACACCATTTCAGTATATGGAAGACGCCTGGAGCCGTCCGTATGTCACTGACCAGTTCCTGATGAATCATAATAATACACAGGGAACTGTAGACTGGCACCGTGATCTCGCTGCCAATGCTTCGACGTATGGGCTTACTTATGAGCTTGGGGAAACTAATTCACTCTCAGTAAGTATAGAACAGCGCAATCCTGCTCCGATCATCAAAATAGTGAAAATTGACAGTCGAGAACGCAGGGTCATGGCAAAATAGGCGTATCAGACACGTATGCTGCCACACTTTGGATGATCGACTACGTTCTGTACTCAGCACAGACAGACATTTCGCGGCTTTACATGCACCAAGGCACAGGCTGGAAATATTCAGCCTGGAATCCCGTCACGGCCTTTGGCTACAGTTCCGGCATCCTTGGCACTTACTACTCTTACTTGTTCACCTACACCCTCTTGTCAGGCGGCAACAAGCAGGTCGAGCTTCTAGTTGGCGACAAGACATTCGTCGCATACGCGATCTACGATGCAGAGCCAGACAGGTCTTACCCGTCAGCAATTGTGGCAATAAATCTAGAGGCCTGGAAAGCAAACGCTGCCCCTGGGCAGAAGCCATACGTAGAATTGGAGTTGCCCACGTCTCTCCGGCATAGAAATGCGACTGTTCGTCGTCTTACAGCGCCTGGAACAAACGTCAACTGGGGAATAACTTTTGCGGGCCAGAGTATGGACGGGCAGGGCAAGATAAACGGAACGATGGTCAGAGAGGTGATAGGTAGTAACGGTAAGCTGAGTCTCGCAGCTGCAGAAGCAGTTCTTATTACGTTCTAGATATAATTAGTAAGATCACACTTGCCCTACCGATAGATTCATTAATTCATGGGTGGGGTACCAGGAGGTCTCCGGTCGAATCGGAGTACTCCTTGACGGGCTGGAAGCTTGGCACCCACTCACGGAGTTCTCCGATCTAAGGACTCCAACCGCGAGAGATTAACCACCTAGGCAGGGAAATCGTACCCTTTGAGCTTTGCCCGTTAATTTGTAACATACGCGGAACTTCCGCCATGAAGTCGCAAGTCGTGGCCCGAGGAGTGGGTTTTTCAACACTTGCTTCGTTCTTGGAAGCCAACCCTTCCAGCTATTTAAACCCCGTTGGAAGCAGGAAAGGATTCATGTTTCCCACATAGCAACGACAACGACAACAACGACACTCAAACCCAAACCGCTCTTATCTAAGTCGACCCCATGTCTTCTGACACTTTTCAAGGATGGCTGGGCCACAACTCGGATTCAGCTAAGGGCAAGATGGTCTGGGGTGAATTTGCGCCCAAGAAGTGGGAAGAGGACGATGTCGATATCGAAGTCACCCACTGCGGTATGTGCGGCACGGATCTTCACGTCCTCCATAACGGCTGGGAAAACACGCCGTACCGTAAGTTTATCTAGGTGTCGTTACAAAATCGATCTCTAACCGCGATTTAGCATGCTGTGTTGGCCACGAGATTGTTGGCAAAGCGGTCCGGGTCGGCAAGAATGTGACGCACATCCAGGTCGGTGATCGCGTGGGTGTGGGAGCTCAGGCACTCAGCTGTTCCAGAGATGACTGCCCCGAGTGCGCCGCCGGCCTGCCCAACTATTGCGCCAAAAGACTGCTGACGTACGCCTCGATTTATCCTGACGACAAGGGCAAGTCGTTTGGTGGCTACGCCGACCACAACCGTTCCAACTCGAAGTTTGTCGTCAAGATTCCCGAAGGCTTGCCATCTGAAGCTGCAGCCCCGATGCTTTGCGCTGGAGTTACCATGTTTGCCCCTCTCCGGCGACTCGGATGCGGCCCGGGCAAGTCAGTCGGCATTGTTGGCGTTGGCGGGCTTGGTCACTTTGGCATTCTTTTTGCGAAGGCTCTTGGTGCAGATCGAGTGGTTGGAATGTCCCGAAAGGGGAATAAGCGCGATGACGCCTTGAGTCTTGGTGCAGACCACTACATCGCCACAGATGAAGACACTGACTGGACAAAGTCAAATGCTCGGTCTCTGGATATCATCATCTGCACCATTTCAAGCGCAAAGATGCCGTTGACGGACTATCTCTCAATGCTGAAGGTTGGTGGCCATTTCGTCCAAGTTGGAGCTCCGGACGACGGCAATTTGCCGGCCATCAACGCGTGGACTCTCTTCAATGGGGTCAGCGTTACCGGTAGCTTCATTGGGTCTCCCGGCGATATCGGGGACATGTTCGAGTTCGCCGCGGAGAAGCAAATCAAGCCCTGGATTCAGACGTGGTCCATGGCCGATGCCAATCAGGCAATTGTCGACCTCGAAGAAGGCAAACCTCGGTACCGTTATGTTTTGGTGAACGAGAAGCATCTGTGAGGATAATCACAGATGCAGGGCCTGGGATTTTGCATAAATAGAGAGACAATACATTCTTTGCCCCTAACATACCTTCCACAACGGACTCTAGTAGAGTCCATTGAAAACCACACGTTAAGAAAAGTGGAGTCAATAAAGACATAGGGTAGAGTCCATTAAAATAACAGGGGGTAGAGTCCGTTGAGGTTTTCTACAGTAAAATCAGTTAAACCAGCATATAATAAAAGCTAAGAGTTAGGCTAATTTAGATATCTATTTATCTTCTCTATACCACCTCATTTCAGCATTATCTACTCATAATTGTTTTTACACCTAGTTCTCATAAGGCTGGTCTAAGCGTAGAAATAGCTAATTAGTAGATAGACATATTAACCTCACAGCTTAGCTAATTAGATATTCCTTTTAATATTATATTATATTATTACTTCTTTCTATTTACTCACTTTCCTCCCTTATCCCTATAGCCCTCTTCTACCTAGAAGATAGAGCCATTTACTTTTAATACCTAGTATTCTCTTTATATATATATAATATATAAGTTTACTATTATTACTAATAAAGTAGCAACCTATTTATAGACTTAATACCTAGCTATTATAGCCCAGGAGCGGGCTCAAATCATCAGCACTATCTTAAATCTCCCAGGAGTTACTCACAGCCAGGTCGAGCTATCACAGATCCAGTTCCCAAGCCCAGCATCTACTCCAATTGAGCATCTAGCTAAGCCACAGACAGATAGCATTTAGTACCACAGCTACTACTATATCTGCCAGCAAGTCTGGAGAATCTAAGAGCACTACCGGAAGGAGCATAGCTAGAAGAATAACTAAGTAAAAAGTAGCAATATAAAACAAAAGATAGAGCAGCTTTAGGAGGTACCGTGGACGACAGGCGTTCTCTACCAGTGGTTCTTCCCATCCCAAATAGGCAGCCACTAGTTTAAGGTTAGGTAAGGACTACTAGCTATAGATATATCACCCAAACAGATAGCAGCTCAACAGGCCGCCAGCCGCATCAATTAGCTCCAGGGAGCCCAAAAGCAGCATATAAAGACCAGCCACAAGGAGCTTATCCAGGTAACATCCAAACGGCTTAAACCCAACCCATAGCTGCACCATATCAGCTAGGCAGACCATCTACAAGGACTCAACATAGGTCAGCTATAAGCAACAGCAGGCCCAATTCAGGAGGACGAGGAGGTGCTAGGGGCCATGTGGAAGGCCATCAACATAGTGCTGGATACGGCATGGGCCGTGTTGAGCCCGAATAGGGTTGGACACACTATACTCTTTAAGGCGCAGCGCAAAGAAGCCCACATAAAGCCAGTAAGGCCATTTAACAACCATATAGAGGACAACATATAGGCGAGGTATAAGGACGTATAGTAGGTCTTACTATATATCTAGCACCAAACGCAGGAGATAGACAACAACAAGAGACCGCTATATAAGCTTACAACTAAGCAGGGCGAGCTATAGGACAGCTTCAAGCAGACAGCACAAACAGCCATAACAACGCCGTCACAAGAGGACAAACTAGAGCGCACCAGCTTAGACATGCTCGTCAGCATGCTAGACCACCAGCTCAAGGGAGGCCAGTATAAGAACGCGCTTATTAGCGCTCTAGCTATAATAGGCATCACAGAGGATAGAAGTTAGATCCAGATCACAGACTACACAATAAAGTACTCAGCCATTATTAAGGTAGTAAGGATGCTCATTATATCCCAAGCCGTCATAGAGCAGCGCAATAAGATATTAGGACTAGAGGAGGAGATAGGGAAGGATAAGGCCGCAGAAAAGGCCACAAGCTTATTCCAGCACATATAGTCTAAGGTGCAGCAGTTTATAACGCAGACGTCAGGCAATAAAGATGCAGAGCCAACACCAATAGATTGGATTTTCAACACGCAGACATACGGGATACATATCCAGTATAACACGCCAGCAGCAGGCGTCATCAACTAGGTAGGCAACCAGGTCTCATTCCGCCATATGCAATTCACTATAGGCCAACTGTCGGACGCGCTGCACAAGCTCGCCAGGGAAGGCAGGGAACTGCTGGACGAGCTGGCGATGCTGCAGCAGCCAGACGGTCTTAAAAGAGGCCATCTTCCAGCCATCCCATGGTCGTCTATTAAGGACAATCATAGTGAGACTAAGGTTAGGTACTTATTTCTCTTAGACAACCATAACAAATAGGTATAGAAGGGAGATAAATAGGTCTTCTACTAGTTAATAGAGTCAGTAGAGACACAGCAACGGTAGGGGCTCAACTTAGAGTCGGCAGCAGCAAGGCTTAACAAGCAAGCGGTATGGGACTACAGCCACACAGCCAAGCAGTTCAGGGAGCGTCTATGGATATTATTGCATACGCTAGGAGGATAGCCCAGGCAGGCAATGGAGATTAGGGGGCTATAGATAGTGAATACAGCTAACAGCGGGGTGTACAACATTTTCGCCCACAACAAGATAATATGCTTTATAACAGCGTACCATAAAGGGTACTAGACGACGGGCTAGGCTAAGGTAATCCACTAGTATCTACTAAGAGAGGTAGGCAAGCTGCTAGTGTGGTATCTATGGCTTATACTCCCGTTCTAGCAGGAGGTGCAGGGGATCAGTTGGGAGGCCGGCCGGTATAGTGCGTTCTTATGGGTGGATGAGATGGTGCAAGGGGCCATCTCGAGGTCCCGTGGTGGAGGGGATGATAATAATGATGGAGAGGAAGATGAGGATAGTGAGATGGGTGAGTGGACGTGGAAGGAAGAGTAGGTATGGACGACGGACCGGGCATAGCGGATCATGCAACGGCATAGCACTAGGGTGTTGGGAAACTAAGTCAACGTTAGTATGTGGCGGCATATTGCTATTAGTATTGCTAATAGGTACTTAAATAAAGCGTTTAGGAAGCAAGCTAAAGAGAGCTAGGCAGTTAATAATGAGGATAATGAGGTTAAGGACAATATATAGGACTTATAGGCTGGGCATAGGACGTGGCTGGTGGGAATGGTATACGCGCGCAAGCTGATGCAGTTCGGCTTGGGGCTCGCGGCCAAGCGGCAGAGGTTCCACAAGGTCAGCCAGCAATAGCATTAGTTTCTGGGCTTTAGGGTAGAGGACTCAGCAGTAGTAACAATAAAGCAGAAGGCAGAGCCACACAACAACTTATAGCTCTAGGCATAGCTGAGACGGTTCAAAAAGCTGCAGCTCATCAATATAGCCGGGCAGCTCAGACAGATAACGGGAGACAATAGAGCCAAGTTCCACAGCAACCAGGAGCAGGTACTCCAGGCTATCGTCAACAGCCACAGCCCCATCGTCTAGGTCATGGGCACGGGCGGGGGCAAAAGCTTGTTGTTCATGCTCCCGGCGTACTGCTCGCTAGATAGGGTAACGGTAGTAGTAACGCTGCTCGTGGCGCTATATATGGACATGGCCGCGAGGTGCACCCGGGCGGGGATCCCGTTATACGTATAGTAGAGCCATAAGAATAACTAGGCGGCGTTAGTGGTATTTATGACGCCTAAATCCACTATAAGTAAGGGTTTCTGAGACTTTATGGCGCGGCTGGAAGCGAGGCAGGCGCTAGATAGGGTTATTATGGATAAGTGTCATGTAGTGCTAGAGGGAACGTGGACGTTCCGGCCGCAGCTGAGAGAGCTTAGGGCGGCGGTCAGCAAGTTTGGGGTATAGCTGGTCTATCTAATAGCAACGTTAGCACTAGCGGATAAGGCGGCGTTCTTTGGGCTCATAGGCATCAATAGGGTCAGGGTTCAGATGTTTCGTGTAGTGTCTACACGGAAGAACATCACATATAAGGTCCAGGCAGTTATAAGCAAGGGAGTAGGGCAGCCAGAAGAGGTAGACGTAATTAAGGAAGAAGTATATAAGGTAATTAGAGAGTAGTTAGATAGAAAAGCGAGAGGGAAGGCAATTATGTACGTAACTTCTATTAGATGAGTAGAACAGCTAGGGATGATGCTGGTATGTCCGGTGTTTTATAGCGACGTCAACACAGCGCAGGGCAAAGCTGAATGACTTGAGATATAGCGGAGAGGAGATGGAGCGGATAGGGGTATTGTGGTGGCAACTAACGCACTTGGTCTCGGGATCGATATACTGGACGTGCGGCTTATGGTGCATGCGGACATGCCGCAGGAGCTACGCAGATTCGTACAGGAGAGCGGGCGTGGCGGGCGGGACGGGCTCAGCAGCCGGTCGGTCGTGGTCGTGCAGGGAGAAGGGCAGCGGGAGACGGCTTGCTTGGCGTTTCTCCACAGCAAGGAGTATTGCTGGGTGGTGCTTGACCGGGTGATAGACGGGCAGACGGACCGGTTCAGCTACAAGGTGGATAAGGAGACGTATAATATCTATTTAGCATCAGGGTTAGGGTTAGAGGTAGAGATAGAGAGGTTAGGCTTAGAGGCGGGGTTAGAGGCAATAGGAGCAGTAGCATTTAAAGCAGCATAGAGGGGCAATATCATCCAGCGGTGGCAGCTTGAGAGGCAGTAGATAATGGAGGCGGGAGAGGTTAAGGGCTTCTTACGTCTTTTACAGCAGAGCCACAGACGGTGCGTGCTTTGTCTCAGACGGGGCGGTAGGGAGGCAGAGCACAAGTTTAAGGGGTGCCCAGAGCGTAAGAGCGGTAGCGAGTGGGAGATAGTCCATTATGGCATAGAGCAGACGACGCACGAGATGTTCCATCTGAGGCGGTTAGAGGACTTCTCAGCATGCTTTTACTGCGGACTACCACAAGAGGTATACAAGCAGTGGGAGGCAGAGGCAGAAGATAGGGGCTGGTTCAGGGCCCGGGAGGGAGTATAGTGCCAGTATAGTAGAGGGCTTATAGAGCTATACGCCATAGGGCTTATACAGTATAGGGCACAGCAAGTAGAGGAGGTTTTAATAAGCTTAGGCAAAGCAGACGGGCAGGCCGGCCGAGGGGGCGTATTAGAGGATATAAAGGGATAGTATATATGGCTTAGTGAGCGGATTCAATAGGGCGGTATAGAGAGCAGCTAATTATGCTGGGTAACATATAAGCTATAGTGTAATAATTAAGAGAGAGTAGTAAAGAGAGGAGATTCTAGTTATAAGTAGATATAGGTTATATAATAAGAATATTAAGTAGAAAGAAGGGAAGATAGAAGGGTTAGTATCTATATTATAATAAGCTTAAAGTAGTTATTTATTTTAAGAGATAACTAAGTATATAAATTAAGTAGCTAAGTAGTAGATTAATATGAGGGGGGGAGCTATACTATTAAAAAGATAGGATTTCTAAAAAGATATAGAGGTTAAGGGAACATATAGTATTATTCTAATATATATTAAAAATAAAATATTAAACTATAAAGTAATAATAAGATAATAACTAGTTATTATTAAATAATTATAAATAGTATATTTAGCTACTATAAAAGTAAAAAGTAGTTATACTTAAGTTACTAGTATAGTATAAAAGAATATAAACTATTAGCTAAAGTTAGGGTTAAGGAGTTATAAGATAGGGCGTAGGACTTATAAGCTGGATATAGTACGTAACTAGTGGGTATGATCTACACGCGGGAGCTTATACAGTTCGGCAGCAGGCTGGCGGCAAAGCGGCAGTAGTTCCATTAAGTTAGCTAGTAGTGGTATTAGTTCTTAGGCTTTGGCGTAGAAGACTACAGGACGGCGGGCAGCGGGATAGGGATAAAGCGGAAAGCAGAAGTATATAACGGACCGCAGCTTAAGGCAAGGCTCCAGCAGTTTGAGCGGCTAAGGCGAGCAGACTTAACGGGACAACTAAGGTAGATAACGGGCAACAACTTAAGCAAGTTCCACAGCAACCAGCGCGAGGCGGTACTTGCCATCGCCAACAGCCACAGCCCCATCGTCCAGGTTATAGGCACAGGGGGCGGGAAGAGCATATCGTTCATACTGCCAGCGTTCTACTCACCAGACGGGGTAACAGTAGTAATTACGCCGTTAGTGGCACTCCAGACGGACATACATATACGCTACGTCAGGGCGGGCATCACATCGCACATATAGCAAAGCCAGAAGAACAACCAGGCAGCATCAATCATATTCATAACGCCCAAGTCGGCCATAACAAAGGGGTTCAGGGACTTCATCGCACAGCTACAGGGAAGGCAGGCGTTAGACCGTATCGTCATAGACAAGTGCCACGTCGTGTTAGAGGGGACGCAAGACTTCCAGCCGCAGCTAAGAGAGCTAGGCCAGGCCATCCAGGAGTTTAGGGTACAGGTAATCTATTTAACAGCCACACTCCCACCAGCAGACAAGGCAGCATTCTTTCAGATAATGAGGTTCACAGCGAGCCGGGTAACAATATTCCAGGCGCCAACAACGCGCAAGAATATCAAGTACTCCATCATCACAGTTAATAAGGGTGCGGTTTATGAGGACCAGCAGGAGGAAGAGGAAGGGCTGGACGGTCTAGAAGTCGAGGTCTGCCGGCTTACCGCGCGGTAGGCCGCATCGATTCTCGCCAACAGCGGGCAGGGCAAGGCAGTAATATACGCCAGTACAATCGAGCAGGTGGAAAGAATAGGCAAAGCACTCGGCTGCGCCGTGTTTTTTAGCAGCGTGGATTCAGCCGAAGGCAAGGCGGCCCGGCTTGAGGCGTAGCAGCAGAGCAACGGGGCCAAGGGAGTGATTGTGGCCAAGAACGCGCTCGGGTTGGGCATCAACATCCCAGACGTTCAGCTGGTGCTTCACGCCGACATGCCGACGGAGCTACAGCGGTTTGTGCAGGAGAGCAGGCGCGCGGGACGGGACGGACAACCAAGCGCGTCAGTAGTAGTCCATACAGCAGGTGACATGGCAGGACGGCGAGAGACGACGGCGGAGGAGTATCTACAAGGCATTAAGTGCCGGCGGGTGGTGTTGGACCGCGTAATGGACGGACGGATAGACCGGTTTGGGTGTGAGGATGGAGAAGAGCCGTGCAACGTCTGCCAAGCGTGGTCTTTAGATGAAGAGCGAGACAATAAAACGGACGGCAGTAGAGGCAACAAGACAGCAGGCCAGGCAGCATTTCACAGACAGGAGCAACAGATGCAGCTTGGGCGATAGCAGCTGTCTAATGAGATGATGAGGGAGAGCAAGGAAGTTGAGAGCTTTCTACGCAGGATATACCAACAGTGCGGAAAGTGTTTATTATGCTCTAGAGGGGAGGAAGACGGCCACGAGTTCGAGCAGTGCCCACAGAGGGAGGCGGACGAGTGGAGACGAATCCGGGAGAGGATGCAGCTAGTGGAGCGGGAGATATTCAGTAAGAAGCGATTCGAGCGGTTCTCGGGATGCTTCAACTGCGGTCTTCCGCAAGACGTATGCGCGCGGTGGGAGGCGGAGGCAGAGGACGGAGGCCGGTTCCATCGACTCGAGGGGGCGGTATGCCAGTTCAGCCGTACGCTCGTGGGCTTATTCTCAGCCAGCATAGCCAGGCTGCCGGAGGCGCAGTGGAGCCGTGTGATGGAGGAGGCGATAGAGGCGGAAGGGGTCAGCTTTAGAGAGCAAGAGGATAAGGGCCAGAGCGGGTTCTACCAATGGCTCGGGGGCCGTATACAATGGGGTAGGCTTAAGAGCAGTCGGCTTTGCCAGTTAACATACTTATTACAGTGTAAGCTAGATAAAGAGCAAGAGTGGGCTTTTTAGATATATTGCTGAGAAAAGGGCTTAGGAGGGAATAATAGATAAGGAAAGGAAAATAAATAATATAAATAAGTATAAGAATAAAAGATAACTAAAGACTTAGGGTTAGTTATACTATAGTAAGGGAGAATAAAAAGTATTAGATAAATAGAAAAAGTATAACTAATTATATATAGATAGTTATACTATAAATAGTAAAAAGAAAT